>NW_015387134.1:971188-1054892 GCF_001527695.2 Protobothrops mucrosquamatus
GCCATTTTTTTCCCCTTTTCCGGCGGGTGCCTTACCTCCCTTGGGCTGGGCCAGCTGGTGGTCGGCCTGCTCCGTCTCTGCCGCTTGCCAGCTACGCCTCGGCCGGCGCAGGGGGCGGAACCACGCATGCGCGGCGCTCCCGGGCAGGGAAAGTCCTCGACTTACGACCGGTTGGGTAGTCCTCGACTTACGACCGGTTGGGTAGTCCTCGACTTACGACCGGTTTAGTCCTCGACTTACGACCGGTTTAGTCCTCGACTTACGACTGGTTGGGGTCGCGGCATTAAAAAGGTTGAGAACCACTGGTGTGGAGAGAAATGAACTTGTTGTTACCACTGATAAGGTATCTGTTATTTTTCGGTAAACTGAACTAATGCTGAACAAATTAGATAAAGCTGGTTTGGTTTGGTTCGTTTTGAAATGCTAGTGCTGGTAAGTTTCATAGTTTATGCTGCTCTCTAGCAATTGAAGAGATATGTTTTGATTTCTGTTTTCTGATGTAACTCTATAGAACAATAAATTATATGCAACGCCATAAAATGGAATGGGAACTAATATAAGAGTTGACAGTTAAAGCATGAGAAAGATTGGGCAATTCTAAAATTAAGTCCTCTCTTTCCCTTCCCCCCAGCATGGAAGCTTTCTGGTATCAGAGTAACCATGTTCTCTGTCCAATCAACCACATAGTTTTGTTGTTGTGGGGAGTAAATTGGAGGAGGAGGAGCTATCTGCACCAGCAGGGTGGAAAAACATTATTATTAAATATATAATAAAAGGATCTGTTTTCTGGGGCTTAAGATCGGGAAATGAAAAAAGGAAGTGAAGACACAAGTGGAAGAGGAAATTAAAGGAAAAGTAAAAAAAATTGGAAAGAATGTTCATTATTAAAGGCTAACTTTTATTGAACGCTATATCGCTGTCCTGCAGAATTTATGAATGGACAAGCAGTATCTGTGTTTTCCTGTAAAGATATAATGTTGCACTATCAAACTAAAGCATTTTTGCTATCCAAGTATTAAATGAAGATAATCTCAAATGAAAGAATGGAAATGCAATAATGGGAGAGTATCTTAGACCAGTGGTGGCGAACCTATGGCACACGTGCCAGAGGTGGCACTCGGAGCCCTCTCTGTGGGCACGCATGCCATGCCCTGGAGATGGCAACCATCCTCTTCAACCAGCCACCCGCTAACTCGCCAAGGTCCCACGTGGCCAGATGCATCCCAGCATCCATGCGCTCGCTGGCCTCTGTTTCCGGGGGCCGATGGTGTCAGGCAGCAGCCGCCCCTGCCTCGCCTCGCCTTGCCCTGCGACATGGCACCCCCGCCTTGTCTTGCCTCACCCTGCAGAACCAACCTCCTGCCCACCACCCCACCCACCAGAGACCCCTGGATCTCCCCCAACCCTGCCCGGACCCCACAGGCATCCCTCCCCAGGAGCAACATCGAGCTGGCCACGCCCACCCTTGCCACACCCACCCATCTGCCATGACCACTGTAACCACACCCACCCAGCGGCCATGCCCACCTGGCACCCAGCAATACATAAATGGGTTTTGGGTTTTGGGCACTCGGTCTCTAAAAGGTTCGCCACCACTGTCTTAGACTATCAAATATTTTGCTAGAAAGCAAGATCTGCATTCTTGCACATTTGTAAAATGGCCTTCATCAAGTTGTTGCCCTTCAGAAGAAAGGAGAGAGAAAAGAGTAAAGGAGGGGAGAAGGAAGTAGGAAGGTTGGAGGAGAAGAGGAGAAGTGGGGAGAAAGGGGAGGAGAGTGGTGAAGGAAAGAGAAGAGGAGAGGAAGAAGAGGGAAGTAGGGAAGAAAGAAGAAAGGGAGAAAGAAGGTAGAGAAGAAGGAGTGTGGATACCGTGAAAAGGGAAATGGGCGAGCAACACCAAAAGTCATGTGTATGTATTTATTTCATTTTATTAAAAGTATCTTATATATAAGAATGTAAAAAGAATGTATGTTAACATCTGATAAATATCACGGTACATGTATGGGGGAGAGTTTGGAAAAATAAAAAAAAATAAAAAAATAAAATAAAAGTTGTTGCGCTTCAGAAGCATTGGGATTTAAAACTCCTCAGCCAGCCTTGAATCCAGAACTAAGGGTTTCAAATACAGGGCTCAGGTAAAGGTTGTCCAGGAAACAGCCATAATACGGACAGCAGAAAGAGAAGAATTTGAGATAATAATAAAGTACTTTAAGTGCATGCATCAGAGTTATAATAGCAGGAATTGGATGTAGGGAAATCTTTCTAGTAGAGAATTAAGATATTGCTAGCAATTATGACAAAGTTCAATCATCTTTTCAAGAGCCATCTCCCGTGTCACGCTGTCTCTCCGTGCCTGTCTGCCTTTTCGCAAAGGAGCACAGTATTCCTTAAATCCACTTTGGAGACTCCACTCTCAAGAGTCAAAGAACAAGAAACCCTTCAATAAACATAGCTGGGCTGTACAATGTTTTGTTATATTTCACTGGCTTTTTAACGAGGCTTAAGCTTTCTCCTTAGAGAGTTACTGTTTTGAAGCAAGTTGCCCCCCCTGAGGATGTGATTGAGAATCAGTGTATTTTCCTTGGCTTGTTTGCGTCTATGCATCTCCTTTGGTGGGTTTTGGAAAAAAAACCAAAAAAAACCTGTGTTGTTGCTCAAAAGAAATGTCTCTATGTGCAAATATTTTATTTGTACACAGTTTTGCAGCTGAGTCAGAACAATCTGACTTGTCAAAAGCTTGGAAGTACTTTGACTCTGGCGGTTTTCTCTTTAGCAGAAATTAGATCTTCCATTCATTAATTATACTGGCACCAAGGCACTGTTCAAGTCCTAAAATTAAAGATTTTTCTTTAAGCGTCAGTGGCCAATTCAGCATTTTGTCGTCTTACGTGTGGATTCCTGTGGCTAAAGTCATCTTTCTCACCTCACTTTTGGCCTGTCAAAATTAACAACATTGACTGGCAAATTTACTGGTTTTCAGGGTATGACGTTGGATTTCTTCTGCATACATGAGTGGAAAAAATAGAAAGTCTCTTGGAGGCATAATAGATCCATTTTTATCTTTGAAACCCCACCTCCGCTCCCCTGATGCTTATAAATCAAGTTGTACTATCAAATTTGACTGGTCTTCTTCAGTATCTAGATCAAGCTTTAAATTGCCAAACTTTAAATCAAACTTTAAATTGTCTTGGCTTTGTCGTTGACCAAAAATAAAGTCCTTATCGGTAAACGTTTCTGGTGGCGGCTGGCATACCAGTAGATGGGCTGGGCTCTGCGCCTCTCCACATTCACAGCGTGTTGTTATCTGCTAAGAGCCTCATATAGATTTTACACATAGGCACTCCAACCCTCAACCTATTCAGGATCCTCCCAAATAGTATAAGGGAGATCCTTCAGTCATATCCTCCTTTAATGTTATTCCATGCTCAATGGTCTCCTTCCTCAATTTGACTGGTTTGGCATCTTAATTTTATCTGCATGAGTTGTAGTCATAGGTGGGTTTTAATTGTCTTTATCCCTGGAAGTTCTATGGGGGGCTTTGGGTCCCCCCCCATAGCTATGCTTTTTGTATCCAGCCTTTACAAGCCCAGCATTTGGGGGAAAAGATTATCAGTTGATTATGATCGTTTCTCAGAAGCTTCCTGTTTTATGTTTAAAAGACAAAAAAAAAAAAGATGGCATTGCGTCCATCTGTGATGTTACTCCTCTCCTTTGATACCATCTGCAGCCTTGCATTGTGCCCGCTATTCCTCAGAAAGTTTCCCACTTCTGGTCTAAGATACAGGTTGTTAAAAAGCTATAAGGGTCAGATTTATCCGTTATATTAAGGTGTACATCATGACGCCATGATGCACTAAGCCAAAGCTCCACCAGCTACATTGTGACTTCATGTGAATCTGACTTATTATTCTGACATACTAAATGATTGGTCCTTCCTGACAACCTAGGTAACTAGGAACCATTGTGCTGCATCACGGTCAACCCAAGATACTCCTCCATGGCAGTCAGCATGTTGATATCCCATCTCAGTAGTGGTTAGATAGCTGTGGTGGATGTAACTGGCTGTTAAATCTCCTGGAATTTTGCAAGCCGGTTGAGAGCAAAGCTGAGCTATGCTGACTGGCATGCCAATCAGATATTCTTTGACCGGTGATAGGGTGGCAGCAGTGGAGCCAGATCCTAAACATTTACCTCTAGTAGATAGACACACATTCCAGACTGGAAGAACTAAAGATAGTAAACTGGTCGGCCATTTCTCCCCACTATGTATAGCAGTGGTTCTCAACCTTTTTAATGCCGCGACCCCAACCGGTCATAAGTTGAGGACTAAACCGGTCGTAAGTCGAGGACTAAACCAGTCATAAGTCGAGGACTACCCAACCGGTCGTAAGTCGAGGACTTTCCCTGCCCGGGAGCACCACGCATGCGTGGTTCCGCCCCCTGCGCCGGCCGAGGCGTAGCAGGTCGACCACCAGCTGGGCCAGCCCAAGGGAGGTAAGGAATCTGCCGGAAAAGGGGGAAAAAATGGCGGGCAAAAAAAATGGCGGACAGCCTTGCTTGGCGACCTCCATGAAATGGTCGATCGACCCCAAATGGGGTCCCGACCCACAGGTTGAGAACCACTGATGTATAGGGTTTTTTTTAATGTGTGTGTATGTTCCAATGAATGAAGTCATTTGTTGTTGCTTTGACCCACCCATCCATTCTCTCACATCTGTTATTATCCAAAAAGAGGTTTTACCTGTACAGCCATTCATTTTACAAAGTGTGGATTAGTATTGTGTGGTGAATTATTTTACTGAGCTTTCTCAGTCCTCTCTCACTCTACAGTTTCTGTATAGCCTCATTCAAGCTGAAGCATGTTGGCACGTGAATGCAGATGGGATCCATTGCCTGTGCATCCCTCAGGCCGGCCACCACGCTGGGTCGCGTGCTGAAACTTTTCTTATCCTCTCCCCTCCCTCTCTAGAGCAAATAGGAAGAAACCGGTGTGGAAGGAAGTTACCAAGAATGCTACCTACCTGCCATTGGACTGGATGAATTGGCATCTGAAGAAAGACAGGCCTGGATTTTGGTTTGCCCGAAAACTGGAGCTCGTGTGTTCAGTGTCCTTTGATTATGTCAATCCATTCTGTGGGAAATACTCTAATGCACAGTACTGTAACCCAGGCTGACTTTTACAGCCAAGGTCACATTGTAGGGAATTCTATAAAAGTTGCTCCCTCCAGAAAATTATTTCTGAGCGTTTGCCTTCACTCACTGCTTGAAACAGAGCCAGACTGCGTAGCGACCATAACTTCAAGGGCTGGAAGTTAACCCCAAAAGGTGTTGCTATGGGATGATCCTTTGTTTAGGATAAAAAACCCCAGACTCTTTGGTTACTTTTAAAGTTGGACTCTTAACAGCGTTGACTTTGGTGTTCCGTTTTGAGAGCGCGCTGACTGTGAATGCTCCCATACACAACACCTGTGTGGCCTGAAGTGATGGAAACCATGCCTTGAGAGTAGCTGCAACGAACGCATAGCCATGACGGAACCCCACCGGGTCCAACTCACCTCCTTGTCAGGCCCACTCACTACCACTTTGCTGAAAAAACCTCGGTGGGAGGATGTCGCCAACCCAGAGCATCCTCCAGAATCTGAACCTGCAGCTGCAGCCGTCCGCATCGCCCTCTCCCTTTTTGAGCCAGATCACAAGCGCTGCCCGGAATTCTTTTACCCAGAACTGCTGAAGATGACGCGAGGCAAAGCGAAAAGCAATTCTGCGGGAGAAAAGGTAAGCAGGACTTTTTTTCCTTTCCCTTTCCTTCCCTTTCCCTTTCACTTCTCTTTCCTTTCTTTTCCCCTTTCTTTCCCTTTCCCCTTTCTTTCCCTTTCCTTTTTAATGTGCACCTTAACAATCTGTAACAGCAACTACAGTAATAAATGTGTATGCTGTCTCAGATCTAAGCATTTCCACCATGCCGTGCTGACATCTCTGTAACCTTAATAAATGCTTTTAGGAAAATTATGCCTGAACGTCCTTTTAGGTGTTTCGTTAATCAGACACATGACATCTGCTGCCCAACTCTCAGAGCTTTGGGTAGCTGGCACAATTAATAAAAGATGGCCCACACAATGAAGTGAATGGTTTCCAGGGGCCTGGGTGAAAATCCATGAGAAAAATTCAACAAACTGATTGGTTTATGTTATTTGGGACTTGTGGTAAGGGTGGTAGGGGGAGAATAGGTTGTTGCAAAGACAGAACTTTGGTTTTTTTTTTTTTTTTTTAAAGGAAGATTAAAAACTAATATAAACTACTATGAAGTAAGCGAAAAGCATCAGAGAGAAAGCTAAATGGGAGGGGGGACAGAAACAAAAAGAAAATATCAAGAAGCCGCTTCCAATCTTCTTTACAGCAGTTAAAAGTACAATTCTAGTGCAATCACAGGTAGTCCTCATCTTACAACTGTTCATTTAGTGATCCAAGTTACAATGGCAATGAAACAAGAGTTTTTCACACTTATGGCTGTTGCGGTTTGCAACTTTCTGACGAGCAGTGAGGAAGCCAGATCCACTTAACCACCCTGCTACTAACTTTAACAACTGCACTGATTCACTTAACAACTGTGGCCAGAAAAGTCATAAAATGGGGCAAAGCTCACTTAACAAATGTCTCACTTAGCAACAGAAATTTTGGGTTCAACTGTGGCTGTAAGTTGAAGACTACCGTACTCTATATTCTAGCCTAGGTGTGTCCGGACCATGGGGCCACTTGTGGTCCTGGACAGCTAATCATGCAGCCTCACAAGATCGTAAATATAAAAAAAATTAAAAGAAGTTTGCTAAGTATGTACCTAACTACAGTATATTGGAGACTTGATATGTGGCCCAAGACAGTTCCTCTTCACTCAGTGCGTCCCAGGCAAGCCAAAAGGTTGGACCCCCATGATCTAGCACAGGGGTAGGCAACCTTGGCTCTTTTATGACTGGTGGACTTCAACTCCCAGAATTCCTGAGCCACCCATGCTGAGGGGAAAGGGAGAGGTTTCCAAGCTGAGCCATGCTGGCTCAGGAATTCTGGGAGTTGAAGTCCACAAGTCGTAAAAGAGCCAAGGTTGCCTACCCCTGATCTAGCATGTCTAATTATCAAAAATTATAAACCAGAACATTCATTTTCCCCCCCTGTTTTATACAAAAAGTCTCTAAGGGATTTTCAGCCAGCAGTATAGAAATTGGCTCTTGTCTGATCAAAGAAGTCAATGTAGCCATCTTGGCAAGTTCCATCTTCTCCAGCCATTCCTCAAAGCAGCCCCTTTGCAAAGAGTTCTCGAACGTCACATTACAGGACTTCTCTGTTGATTCATAACCTTGGCTCTTTTATGACGTGTGGACTTCAATTCCCAGAATTCCTGAGCCAGCTAAGCTGGCTCAGGAATTCTGGGAGTTGAAGTCCACGAGTCATAAAAGAGCCAAGGTTGCCTACCCCTGATTCATAGTATAAGTGACCTCTCTGTGAAACCATGCGACATGCTCTCTTTTCTCCTTTTTTTTCACAATCTCCTTTTCCTGCAGAAAAAAGACTTTGCTGACCCCTTCAATGATGAAGAAAAGGAGAAGCACAAAGCAGAAGCCCTTACCAGGAAGTTTGAAGAGAAATATGTACGCTTCTCTGTCCCCTCTACGTTCCAGTTAAACCTTGGTTCTAGTATTCTCCATAAAAAGTTCTGTCAAAAACATACAGCTACGTTTCATTCCAGGCTTCCTGTATTGGGAGTGTAAACTGAGTGGACCATGGTAGGTCCACTCTGTTTAACAATTTATTTGGGGGGACAGATTTCCAGTCTGGAATATTTTCCTATCGATGTTTATTTAAAACCCACAGAGAAAATGGTCAGCTGTGCCAGTGAGCTGTCTGAAGATTCATTTTCTAAAATATTAGAGAGGCCTTTTTGCAAGCTTTCTTTAATTTTTCTAAAACCTGGTGTGAGTGTTGGGTTTTCCATCAGGTTCATCTTAACGTTCACATTCAGGTAATTAGCTGAAGCTTCAGAATCACAATGCTTTTTAAAAATGAGAAATAACGTTTCTCTTGCCACCTCATACACACACAGATGAAGAAGATCCACTTAGTGTAGAGAATCAGAGAATCCAGCTACTAGTCCCTTGGTTTAAATCTAGATCAGTGGTGGCGAACCTATGGCACGTGTGCCAGAGGTGGCACTCAGAGCCCTCCCTGATGGCACGCGCACCACCACTGCCAGCAGCAGGCCGCCACGGCCACCCGGAGCAGGAGCCCCGCCCAGCACAAAGGAGGCGAAGCAGCCGACTAGCAAGCTTGAGTAGAGGTGGTAGAGCAGAGGTCACCAACCATTGTCGATTGGTGGACTGGAAGAAAAGGGAGGGGGAACCATTTTACATGCGTGCACAGGGCCGCGAGCATGCACACGCTGCAAATGGGGCGGGGCTAGTGCCTGCGTGATACTAGCCCTGCCCCGTTCTTACGTGGTGCAGCGCCTTGTATCTGCACCCCACGGTGCGGTGGTGGCCGTTTTTGTGCCTTGCAGCATGGTGGCCCATTTTTGTGCCCCTGTTTTTTGCGTGGCAAAGGCGGCACTCAGAGGCGCCTCCCTTCCCCCCCCCCGAGGGCACTTTGATGCAGCCCTGGCACTTTGCGATAAATAAGTGGGTTTTGGGTTGCAGTTTGGGCACTCAGTCTCTAAAAGGTTTGCCATCACTGATCTAGATTTTTAAAAATTCTCTTTCAAACTTAATAACTTTTGCTGGTTCTCTTCCTGACCTTGATTATCAAAGGTATCATTCCCTGTTTATGAGCTGATTCTATTTAACCTGAGAACTGTGTCTTCCTGTCTTTCTAACTTCAACTCTTGCTGTGTTGTGGTAATTCCAGAACATGCCAGGAAATATGCTGTTTCTATGTAAAGAACTCTATAAATGGCTTTTTCCCCCCCCAGAAGCTAAAGAGAAGTACAAGCTATCATTTGGCCACCTCATATTTTAGAAAGTAAACACAACTCTCATCTTCCACCCCCATGGATTTTTCTGTGATGGACTGTTGCTAGCTGATGTTTTATTTTTGTTAGCATTCAAGATTTTTCATAATCGTGTTGTTGTAGAATCCAGTTCCACACTCCAGATTTAAGCATTAGCAGGAGATTCTGAGGTGGTATGTTTTTGGAGGACGTGCAGTTTTTCTTGCAAGTAATTCTGGATCAACACCAGTGTTTTCTGTTTTCAGGGTGGGAAGAAGCGCCGGAAAGACCGTTTTCAGGATTTGATTGACATGGGGCAAGGATATGATGAATCAGATTCTTTCATTGATAATTCTGAAGCCGTAAGTAGCAAACAGAAGTCTCTTCTTTCCCCAACTGTAAAGTTACAGGAGAGCTAACAGAACCATCTAACAGAGGAATACGGGGCATTCTAGATACTGCTTGTATTTTAACGTTGCATTTTTCTGGGAATGGATAGTGCAGTAACAGTTCAAGGATCACAGCTACATTCCTTTACTAGTTTGCACAAAAAAACCCACAGAAGGCATCTGGGTTCTTCTCTCATTACATAACATTTCCTTACTTTTTTTTATTCTGGCCCACATTTACGGCTGTTTGCAGCATCCCGCACTTAATGTGACTGAGATTGATGATTTTTTTTTCTCCAGAATCCAGTGTTTACTTTTGTGATTTCCAGCAAAAAATGCCCATTGAGTACAATGGGTTCGCTTAACAACTGTGGCATTCATTTAATGACCACGGTGTGCACTTAATCTCCACCAAGTAGTTTTAAAATTGCATGCAACCACATGACAATCCACTTAATCACCATCACAATTTACAACCATTATTCCGGGCTCAATTATGGTCATTAGTCAAGGACTAATTGTACTCTATATATTTCCTGAATTCGAAATTATAAAAACTGCACTGATCCAAGCAACTGTTGGTTTCCTGCCATGGATTATAGAAGGTTTCTGAAATCTGTTTCTTTATTAGAATGTCTGGATCCGGGAACTGGAGCCAGACTAGAAGTTGAAATTAAAGAATAAAATGCTTGTATTGTTTGAGCATTCATTCAAATGTGGAGCAGCAGCCAGATAGAATTTGCTGGTCTTTTACAACAAATCCCAACCTGGAGGTTCTCCAAGGTATTTTCATTTCAGCAGCCTAAATAAGAAAGTGCTGTAATTTTGCTTCCACTGATGAACAAGTTAGGCTTAGAATCTTTTCCTGATCTACAACGGATCTCTCAGATTCATTAGTAGGCATGATAAAAGAAAACCCCAGGATCTACATTAATTTCCTTTGTTTCCTTTCCAGTGTTAACTAGCAAATTAGATTTTATTACTGAATATAAACACACATTGGATGCTGAAAGGTATTGCAGCAAAGCAAAAGTGGCCAGGTCAGAAAAATACCTGGATTCTTAAGACATTGCAGACAGAATTCCAATGATGCTCTACTTTATTATTTATTATTTATCATATTTATATGGCCACCTATCACAGTCACGTGACTCTGGTAGTTAGGAAAGGATAGAGGTGAGGAAGGAAAACCTCAGTTTTGCTGAATATATTGATGGTCATTGTTGTTGCTAGTTGCGAAGTCGTGTCCGACCCATCGCGACCCCATGGACAACGTTCCTCCAGGCCTTCCTGTCCTCTACCATCTTCTGGAGTCCCTTTAAGCTCACGCCTGCTGCTTCAGTGACTCCATCCAGCCACTTCCTTCTCTGTCGTCCCCTTCTTCTCTTGCCCTCAATCTTTCCCAGCATTAGGCTCTTCCCCAGTGAGTCCTTCCTTCTCATTAGGTGGCCAAAGTACTTGAGTTTCAACTTCAGGATCTGGCCTTCTAAAGAGCAGTCAGGGTTGATCTCCTGTAGGACTGACCGGTTTGATCGCCTTGCAGTCCAGGGGACTCGCAGGAGTCTTCTCCAGCACCATAGTTCAAAGGCCTCAATTCTTTGGCGCTCAGCCTTTCTTATGGTCCAACTTTCACAGCCATACATTGCAACTGGGAAAATTGATGGTCACATATGATGCTTTTTCATGCCTGCGATGTCACATCTGCTCATGGGAAATTGGCCCATGAAGCCCTGTTGGGATTGTAAGCACCACTTCGGTAAGAAGTATAAATCAAGACTGTTGACTAATATGCCTCTTTGTACCCTTTTCAGTATGATGAGCTTGTCCCAGCGTCTCTAACAACCAAGTATGGAGGCTTCTACATCAACTCTGGAACTCTGCAGTTCCGACAGGCTTCCGAATCGGAGGATGACTATATCAAGGAGAAAAAGAAGAAGTCTCCGAAGGTCTGTGATGCACATGCTCTGGGAACTTCTGTTTCAGGAATGGCCTTTCATTTGCTGCAGTTGTGTTTCTGATTGTAAAATCTGTAAAACTGGGAGGCACCGTGGCATCCTCAGTGAAAATAAGTGAAAGTAAACAGAGTACAGAGTACAACATCGAGGTCCAAAAGTTCATTCATACTCTGTGAACAAACAAGTAGTTGTAGCAATTTCTGCCTGCTGTTACTTGTAATCTCAACAGCACCGAGGACTCTCGTGACTGGGAGATTATAGCAGTTGAGATCACGTCAGTTCTTAGCTGGCTGACAGATTTTTTTTTCTTTCTGAAAGGACAAGGTGTACCTGTTTCTGGCCAGTAATCCATTTGTCGTGTAGTTTCATTGGAGTTGGGTGCTGGGAGAGATAGAATTCTTTCTTCTCTTGTCCTCTTTGTCTTCTGTCCTGACTTTAGGGCAGGGGTGTCAACCTTGGCAACTTTAAGATCTGTGGACTTCAACTCCCAGAATTCCCCAGCCAGCTCCAGATACCCCTGCTTTAGGCCAAGCCTTTTCAACCAGTGGTATGGGTACACCTGTGGTACATTGGCACCTGGCAGGTGGTACGTGGCCATCCTAGAAAAGTAGCGGGGGAGGAGAATGAGCTGAACCGGTGGCAGCACCGCACAAGCCTGAGCAAGAGAAAGCTGGAGCTGCAGGGCTGTCAGGGCTCAGCGGAAGCGCCAGGATCAGCATCAGGCTCCAGCTGATCAGCGTTTCTTTGGGGCTGTCAGGGCTCAGTGGAAGCGCCAGGATCAGCGCCAGGCTCCAGCTAGAAAGCAGCACTGATCCTGGTGCTTCTGCTGAGCCCAGAAGAAGCACCGATCAGCTGGAATGTTGCAGCCTCTCCAGAGTCTTGTGATTTACATTCAGATGCTTGGCAACTGATTCATATTTATGATGGTCACAGTGTCCTAGGGTCATGTGAAGTGACCAAAACCTGCTGCAACCACCCAGCAGATGGGGGGGAATAAAAACCAAACACCCCCCCACCCCCCGCTGCCAATCCTCAACAGAAATGCTCACAACAATGAAAACCTCGGACAGGAGGAAGAGCGTCGCTGGGTGGGCAGGCAGGTGTCTTGCTCGGCTGTGGCTTGGGGGGCACTTTTTTCAGCGCCATTGTAACTTCAAACAGTCATTAAGCGAACTGTTGTAAGTCGAGGACTCCCTGTACTTTATCACTTTTTTCCTTTTTTTTNTTCCTGCCATGGATTATAGAAGGTTTCTGAAATCTGTTTCTTTATTAGAATGTCTGGATCCGGGAACTGGAGCCAGACTAGAAGTTGAAATTAAAGAATAAAATGCTTGTATTGTTTGAGCATTCATTCAAATGTGGAGCAGCAGCCAGATAGAATTTGCTGGTCTTTTACAACAAATCCCAACCTGGAGGTTCTCCAACGTATTTTCATTTCAGCAGCCTAAATAAGAAAGTGCTGTAATTTTGCTTCCACTGATGAACAAGTTAGGCTTAGAATCTTTTCCTGATCTACAACGGATCTCTCAGATTCATTAGTAGGCGTGATAAAAGAAAACCCCAGGATCTACATTAATTTCCTTTGTTTCCTTTCCAGTATTAACTAGCAAATTAGATTTTATTATTGAATATAAACACACATTGGATGCTGAAAGGTATTGCAGCAAAGCAAAAGTGGCCAGGTTAGAAAAATACCTGGATTCTTAAGACATTGCAGACAGAATTCCAATGATGCTCTACTTTATTATTTATTATTTATCATATTTATATGGCCACCTATCACAGTCACGTGACTCTGGTAGTTAGGAAAGGATAGAGGTGAGAAAGGAAAACCTTAGTTTTGCTGAAGATATTGATGGTCATTGTTGTTAGTTGCGAAGTTGTGTCCGACCCATCGCGATCCCATGGACAACGTTCCTCCAGGCCTTCCTGTCCTCTACCATCTTCTGGAGTCCATTTAAGCTCACGCCTCCTGCTTCAGTGACTCCATCCAGCCACCTCATTCTCCGTCGTTCCCTTCTTCTATTGCCCTCCATCTTTCCCAGCATTAGGCTCTTCTCCAGGGAGTCCTTCCTTCTCATAGGTGGCCAAAGTACTTGACTTTCAACTTCAGGATCTGGCTTTCTAAAGAGCAGTCGGGGTTGATCTCCTCTAGGACTGACCGGTTTGATCGCCTTGCAGTCCAGGGGACTCGCAGGAGTCTTCTCCAGCACCAGAGTTCAAAGGCCTCAATTCTTTGGCGCTCAGCCTTTCTTGTGGTCGAACTTTCACAGCCATACATTGCAACTGGGAAAATTGATGGTCACATATGATGCTTTTTCATGCCTGCGATGTCACATCTGCTCATGGGAAATTGGCCCATGAAGCCCTGTTGGGATTGTAAGCGCCACTTCGGTAAGAAGTATAAATCAAGACTGTTGACTAATATGCCTCTTTGTACCCTTTTCAGTATGATGAGCTTGTCCCAGCGTCTCTAACAACCAAGTATGGAGGCTTCTACATCAACTCTGGAACTCTGCAGTTCCGACAGGCTTCCGAATCGGAGGATGACTATATCAAGGAGAAAAAGAAGAAGTCTCCGAAGGTCTGTGATTCACATGCTCTGGGAACTTCTGTTTCAGGAATGGCCTTTCATTTGCTGCAGTTGTGTTTCTGATTGTAAAATCTGTAAAACTGGGAGGCACCGTGGCACCCTCAGTGAAAATAAGTGAAAGTAAACAGAGTACAGAGCACAACATCGAGGTCCAAAAGTTCATTCATACTCTGTGAACAAACAAGTAGTTGTAGCAATTTCTGCCTGCTGTTACTTGTAATCTCAACAGCACCGAGGGCTCTCGTGACTGGGAGATTATAGCAGTTGAGATCACGTCAGTTCTTAGCTGGCTGACAGATATTTTTTTTCTTTCTCAAAGGACAAGGTGTACCTGTTTCTGGCCAGTAATCCATTTGTCGTGTAGTTTCATTGGAGTTGGGTGCTGGGAGAGATAGAATTCTTTCTTCTCTTGTCCTCTTTGTCTTCTGTCGTGACTGTAGGGCAGGGGTGTCAACCTTGGCAACTTTAAGATCTGTGGACTTCAACTCCCAGAATTCCCCAGCCAGCTCCAGATACCCCTGCTTTAGGCCAAGACTTTTCAACCAGTGGTATGGGTACACCTGTGGTACGTTGGCACCTGGCAGGTGGTACGTGGCCATCCTAGAAAAGTAGCGGGGGGAGGGGAAGCCTGAGCGAGAGATGGCTGGAGCTGCAGGGCTGTCAGGGCTCAACGGAAGTGCCAGGATCAACGCCAGGTTCCAGCTGGAGCTCAGCGCTGATCCTGGTGCTTCTGCTGAGCCCAGAAGAAGCGCCGATCAGCTGGAATGTTGCAGCATCTCCAGGGTCTTGTGATTTACATTCAGATGCTTGGCAACTGATTCATGTTTATGACGGTCACAGTGTCCCAGGGTCATGTGAAGTGACCAAAACCTGCTACAGCCACCCAAACACCCCCCACCCCAGCCCCACTGCCAATCCTCAACAGAAATGCTCACAACAATGGAAACCTCGGACAGGAGGAAGAGCGCGGCCGGCCGGGCAGGCCAGTGTCTTGCTCGGCTGTGGCTTGGGGGGCACTTTTTTCAGCGCCATTGTAACTTCGAACAGTCACTAAGCGAACTGTTATAAGTCAAGGACTACCTGTACTTTGTCACTTTTTTCCTTTTGGGGGGGGGGGGGAGTGTCATCAAGTTTTTGACACCTTGCTAGGCGACTGGTGGTACTCGGATGTTGCCATATCCTAAAAGTGGTACCATGGGTGAAAAGGTTGAAAAGCCCTGTTTTAGGCTACTGCTTGGAGGCAAGATCCTTAGGAAACTTCCTGTTGGGAATTACAATGGTTCTTAAATTCATATCTCCAGTACTCCTTTTTGTCCAAAGTCCATATCAGTTTTTCCCCCCCTTGGTGCTTCCTGCGTCGTTTGGACTCATCCCATCTATGCTGATCATTAGCCAGCTAGGTTAAAACTGATGGGAGTTGTGGTCCGAGAGCAGGCAGAGAAAGTCAGATCTAAATGAACAGCTTCATGCGCTATCTGTTACGATAACTTTTTCTTTAATTCCCAGAAGCGGAAATTGAAAGAGGGTGGTGAGAAGGTGAAGAAAAAGAAGAAAGATGACAATTACGAGAAAGAGAAGAAATCTAAAAAATCTAAGTTTTCTAAAACTGGGTAAGTATTTCTCTTTGATGTGAATGTGGGCTTCTGAAGTTAAAATGATTGTCTTGACTATCTCCCTGCAGAGGCTTCAGCTTCCTTGGAAGAACACGCAGATTTAGGAGAGATCAACTTATCAAGCTGCATTGTGGGATCTGAATTCCAATCCTCCTCTTGAGCATCTGCTTCTGACAATAGACTCAATCCACCTTACAAGACTTCAACGAAGACTCAGTCATCCAAGCCAGAAGTGTCTAAAAGTTGAATCATGGCAACTGGACCAATCTTTGTCAATCTGAGACGTTTCGTTGCTCATCCAAGCAAATTTCATCGGTCAGATCAAAATTAGTTAGAGATTCGTTGGATTATATCAACTCTTGCCACGCCAACTTCAGGGGTTTCTGAACGACTCTCTGCCTAACTAATTTTGCTCTGACTGATGAAGTTGCTTGAATGACCAATGAAACATCTCAGATCAATAAAGTTTGGTCCAATTGCCATGATTCAACC
Organism: Protobothrops mucrosquamatus; assembly: GCF_001527695.2. Taxonomy (NCBI): domain Eukaryota; kingdom Metazoa; phylum Chordata; class Lepidosauria; order Squamata; family Viperidae; genus Protobothrops; species Protobothrops mucrosquamatus. The sequence continues at coordinate 987,202 of NW_015387134.1, forward strand.
TTTAGACACCACTCTCCAATAATCAGTCCTTTTCCTGCTATGAGCAATAATAATAATAAAGTTGGAAGGGACTTGGAGGTCATTAGTCCAACCCCCTGCTCAGGCAGGAAACCCTATACCATTTGGCTGTCCAGTCTCTTCTTAAAAACTTCCAGTGTTGGAGCATTCACCGCTTCTGGAGGCAGGTTGTTCCACTGGTTAATTGTTCTCACTGTCAGGAAGTTTCTCCTTAGTTCTAGGTTGCTTCTCTCCTTGGTTAGTTTCCATCCGTTGCTTCTTGTCCTGCCTTCAGGCGCCTTGGAGAATAGCTTGACTCCCTCTTCTTTATGGCAACCCCTGAGATATTGGAAGACTGCTATCATGTCCCCCCTCGTCCTTCTCTTCATTAAACTAGACATACCCAATTCCAGCAGCCGTTCCTTATATGCTTTAGCCTCCAGTCCCCTGTTGCCATGATTCAACTTTTAGACACTACTCTCCAATAATCGGACTTTTTCCTGCTATGAAATTTGGGAGAGTGAGCAAAAATGGACTGGATTATTTTACATTATCCCTGTCTTGGGAGCGAGGGGGTTTCAAAATGCAGAGCCATTCCACGCAGAGATGGCAGAGCTCTGTCATCCCCAATCTCACTGCTTCTGGCCATCTCGTTGGGCAATGATGGGACTTGCAAACTCACACAACTATCAGGCATTAGGCTGCTCAAATGGTCGCCACCTTTGCTTATGTTCTGTGGGTGGTCCTTGACTCACCACGATTTAAACCTAGACTTTCTGCTGCTCCATTTTACAATCCTTTTGCCATGCTTGTCGAGCGAATCACAACAGTTGTTCAGTGAAGCTTGCCATTGTGAAGCAAGTCTGACTTCCCCCGTTGACTTGTCAGAAGCCCCCTGGGAAGGTTGCAGGTGGCAATCCCAGGACCCCTGGATGCTGCAGCCGTCGTCAATAACGATACGTGCCGGTTGCCAAGCCCCCAAAGTTTGATCGCGTGACCTGGGAAAGAGTTTGATCCCGTGACTTGTGGGGAAGGCTGCAATGATCCCAAGTTTGAAAATTGGTCATCAGTCACTTTTTCCAGGGCCGATGTCCTTAAGCAAATGGTTGTGGGTCGAGGACCCCCCCCCCGTACGCACTTTTCTCCGTGGTGTGTATATCAACCTGTCTCTTTTATAGTTTCACAGCTCTGAACGCCAGCAAAGAAAAGAAGAAGAAGAAATACTCGGGGGCCTTGAGCGTCAAGGAGATGCTGAAGAAATTCCAGAGGGAAAAGGACGCCAAGAAGCAGAGGGACGATGAACCCAAGCTGAGCATTCCCTCTCTGGCTGAAATCCCAGCTCAGCGGGAAGCAGAGATCGTGCCCGACCCTCTTCTCTCTCTCTTCGGCCACGCGAGCGACAACGAACTGCTCCAGGCGGCCACAGCCATGGACTCCTTGACTGACCTTGACCTGGAACAGCTTCTGAGCGAATCTCCAGAGGAGAGCCCTTTCCTGGAGATGGAGAACGGGAGCGATCCCCTAGGAGCGGGCCTGGAACCCGACCTGAAACAGCCTCCCTCCCTTCCTGATGGACTTCCGGAACCACTGGTGAAGCGCGTTGAGGAGCTCACTCAGGTATTTGTATCTCCGGTTGCACACATGTCAAGCGACACAGGCAGCCCTCGGCTTAAAACTGGTCATTCCACTGCCATTTGAAGTTAACGATGGACTTCAAAAGGTATTTGACAGATCAAAGTGGCTTGCGAATAGATGTAGAGGTTTATAAACCTTGGACTATTTTGCAAGAGGGAAAGTTATTGCAGCAATATATTTGTCAGCGGGGGGTGGGAATGATGTGTGTTCTTGTTTTTTGTTCTTTTAATTCGCAACTTTTTTTAAAAAAAAGTTTTGCATAGTTTTATTTTGTCTGTCCCGGGGTCATATGATTCCCCTTTTGTGACCTGAGATGCACAGTCAGTGGGGAAGCCAAATTCACTTAACGACCATGTGTAAGACGCTAAGAAAAAGACACAGGCATGTCTTGAGTAGAGGTTTGAAGCTGCAGGACACAGCTTGACAAACTCTGTGAGTTTATTGCTTTTTATATTCTTGTTACATACACCAGCTTAACCATTAGATGCAGACAAAGGTTTCTTCACTGGAAAATTTCTTCATGTAAGCAACTATTTTCTAGTAACACATTACATGGTTAAAGACCAGGTAAAGAACAAATACAGGGAGATGAAAGGAGAAGGAACTAACAAAGACAGGAAAAGATAGGAAGGAACTAAGCATATTATTTGTTTCGGTAGGTGAGGCATTAAGTCAAAAGGGTATGACCTTCTGGCTGCTTCACTGGGACAAAGGGTATCAAAAGGTTATGAGGTTTGGGGGGAAAGCACGGCAGTTTGCTGCGCGTGCATTTTTCCCCACACCATGTTATTAATTTAACAACTGTAAGGATTCATTTAGCTACGCTGTCAAGAAAGGTCATAAAAGGGGGGGGCAATTCACTTAACGAATGTCTCACTTGACAACCAAAAGTTTGGGTTCAGTTGTGGCCATTAAGTCAAGGACTACCTGTATGCTGATTTAGGAGTCACACTAGCCTGGATTTATGAGAATTTTGGTTCGATTCAGCCCAGTGCTGTTTCGTTGGGGCTGTGGTTTTTCTGCCTTTCAGTCCATAGTTTCTAATCAGTCTCTCTTTTTTTTTTCTTCATAACCCAGCTCCTTCCCTTGCTTTCTCTACCCCCCCACCCCCGGCCCAGTGTCGCTGTTGCCTCCTAACGGTTCTGTGTTGTGTGTTTCTGAATTAGACTGCCAGAGCTGCAGAGAGGGAAGGCAAACACAAGTTCTTCAACCAAGACATGAACAGCATCCTACTGGAGTAAGCCCCCTTCCTGGTTGTAGAAGTCAGGCCTTGCAAAGCATCCAGAAAAGCGAGAGAGAAGAGGCTCCCTAGAGCAGGGGTAGTCAACCTTGGCTCTTTTATGACTCGTGGACTTCAACTCCCAGAATTCCTGAGCCAGCACAGCTGGCTCAGGAATTCTGGGAGTTGAAGTCCACGAGTCATAAAAGAGCCAAGGTTGACTACCCCTGCCCTAGAGCGTCTTAGGGACGCTCTCTGCAGCCTGCAGAACAAGTTGCAACATGGTGAACGAACACCCTCCTGTCCCAACTGATGGTTGTGGCATCCATTTCAAGTGACTGGTCATTTAAGATGGCCTCACTTGGGGCACTGGGCTACTGGCCTGCGTTTGCAGCTGTTAGTTTGGCTTTTTTGTTTCTGTCATTTGTACCCTGCCTTTTTATTATTTTTTATAAATAACTCAAGGCAGCACACATACTTAACCCTCCTTCCTCCTCCAGTTTTTCCCCACAACAGCCCTGTGAGGTAGGTTGGGCGGAGAGAGAGTGATTGGCCCAAGATCACCCAGTTGGCTATCATGGATAAGGTCTCCTCCTTTGTAGCCTGGTGCCCTAATCACTACCAAACCCACAAATTGTGACTGCAATTGACAATCTTTTTGCCAGAAACCGATTTATGGCAAAATCTGGCCCATAGCGAACAATGGGGTTAGTTTATGACCGCTCTGTTCGCTCAATGACCACTGCAGAAAGATAAAAATGGGTCCAGTCACACAATAACCCACTTCACAACCGTCACGGCTTACAGCTCTAATTGCTGTGCTCAATTATCCATTCTAAGTCAAGGACTGCCTACGGTGTCTTAAGTGAGACAGGTCCAGGAAGGAGACAAAAGGAGATGTCATGCTAACTCTTAAGTATGTATGTAGCGATCCCCAAAATGAAAGAGGGCAGGAATGCTGTGAACACGTAGAGCTGACCAGCAGCTGGCTGTTCTGACTGCTCTTTCTCACCTTGGGTGCAAAAGCATGCCAGCAGGCAGGAGCATGTATTCCAAATTTAAGCCGATGTTTTGGATCAGTTTATTTGAGAATGATTCCTGCATTGCCATCAAATATGTGGCAGGGACTGTCACCTGAAAGATAAAAAGAAGGATCTTTGGGCCATCACTGACAAGGTTATCTTAGAAGCAGAACAATTTGGGGGAATTAACAACTCCGTTGCTTGATGGGGGATACACGGAAGGGGACATTCCCAGTGGCGTTATTTTACTTGCAGGGGAAATTAATATTTTATTTTGAGGGCGACGATGAAATGTTCTTAAGTGTTATACGGGAGAGGGGTAAAACCCTTGTTCCAGGGGTTTCAGAGTTTTAATTGGCATTGTTTTAATGAGGTGGCGTGTGTCCCTCTTCGGGGGCGCTTAGGGAAAGTGGCCGAACCAGAGCTAAATTCTTCTTCCTGTTCTGCCCTCAGTATAGAGTTGCAAACCCGGGAGCTGAACAGCCAAATGCGATCGGGGGTCTATGCACATCTGGCCTCCTTCTTGCCTTGCAACAAAGATACCCTGGTCAAGCGGGCCCGGCGACTGTACCTGTATGAACAGGTGAGTGATTGTGGGGGACACAACCACTGACACATGAACCATTGCACAGAGATGGGTAATTTGCATCCTCCTCCCCCCAAAATTGAAAATGCTTTGCAATTGGTCACGTCAGGCTTTTAGCAGGAGCAGTCTGGCCTTTTCCTTAAAGTCTACTAGGTGAGGAAGCCGAGAGGAAAGGGCACTTGGAAAAAGAGTGAAAACGGGGCCCCACGATTTAGATCTAATCCCAGAGGAGCTCAAGATCAGCCCCACCTCCTCTTTATTTGACCTTGGGGGAAGACTCCTGGCTGAGGAAAGGAAGCTGTGTTTATTTGCATTTATGCCCCTTTTTCAGCTAGGCTGAGATAATTCATTGCTCAGAAAGGGAAGAGCCTTAAAAACACGCAATGCCGCCGCTTAAAAGTGTCCCAGATTATAAGGGATGAAAGGAGACTGAGGTGAACCCAGTAGCTGCAGGAAGAATAAGGACCTATTGCTGCCTCTCTGGAAACGTCACGAAGAGAAAGCTGAGTCTTTAGGAAGAGGGATCCATAATGTTGTTGTTGTTAGTTGTGAAGTCGTGTCCGACCCATTGCAACCCCATGGACAACGTTCCTCCAGGTGTTCCTGTCCTCTACCATCTTCTGGAGTCCATTTAAGCTCACGCCTACTGCTTCAAGGACTCCATCCAGCCGCCTCATTCTCTGTCGTCCCCTTCTTCTCTTGCCCTCCATCTTTCCCAGCATGAGGCTCTTCTCCAGTGAGTCCTTCCTTCTCATTAGGTGGCCAAAGTACTTGAGTTTCAACTTCAGGATCTGGTCTTCTAAAGAGCAGTCGGGGTTGATCTCCTCTAGGACTGACCGGTTTGATCGCCTTGCAGTCCAGGGGACTCGCAGGAGTCTTCTCCAGCACCAGAGTTCAAAGGCCTCCATTCTTTGGCGCTCAGCCTTTCTTATGGTCCAACTTTCACAGCCATACATTGCAACTGGGAAAACCATGGCCTTGACTATATGTACTTTTGTTGGCAGGGTGATGTCTCTGCTTTTTAGTATGCTGTCTAGATTTGCCATAGCTTTCCTCCCCAGGAGCAAGCGTCTTTTAATTTCTTAGCTGTAGTCCCCATCTGCGGTGATCTTGGAGCCCAGGAAGATAAAATCTGTCACTACCTCCATTTCCATGCCATTTGAGTAATACCTAAACAACGACCGGCTCCTTGCCTCCTGAGAAAGATGCCTGGAGTTCACTTAACAAGAAGCTTTTGTGTGTCTCATAGCCCTTCTGAGTGTACACAATTGTGCTTCCCTTCCCCCCCTCCCCCATCTTTAAATAAAACCACTGCCTGATTGTGGGTACAGCTGAACAGGTTGAACCCTAACTCTCGGTCCTTTTTTAGGGGGGTCGGCTGAAGGAGCCACTTCAGAAGCTGAAAGAGGCCATTGGCAGAGCAATGCCCGAGCAGATGGTCAAATACCAGGAAGAATGCCAAGCACACACCCAGGCCAAGTTTGCCAAGTATGTGTTTCGTTTGTTTTTGTTATCTCTCTCTGGTCGCCCTTCCTTGCAGTTCTCCATAGATACTCCAGGCTCGGTAAGCCCTTGAGTCTAGACCAGGTGTGGGCAACCTTGGCTCTTTTATGACTCGTGGACTTCAACTCCCAGAATTCCTGAACCAGCCATGCTGAGGGGAAAGAGGTTTCCAAGCTGAGCCATGCTGGCTCAGGAATTCTGGGAGTTGAAGTCCACGAGTCATGAGGGGGCCAAGACTGAAGACCCCTGGTTTAAATATTTAAATATTTTTTCCTCACGGTCACGTGATCAAAATTCAGGCATTTGGGCAGGGGTAGGCAACCTTGGCTCTTTTATGACACGTGGACTTCAACTCCCAGAATTCCTGAGCCGGCCACGCTGAGGGGAAAGGGAGAGGTTTCCAAGCTGAGCCACGCTGGCTCAGGAATCCTGGGAGTTGAAGTCCACGAATCATAAAAGAGCCACGGTTGCCTACACCTGGTCTAGAAGCATAATCGCTGAGAACTCTTGGGGTGCCTTCTTACCGGCTGATCCTGGGCAGGCAGGATATTTTTTGGAGAAGGACCTCGTGCGTCGATGACCATTTTTCTTCTCTCAGGATGCTGGAAGAGGAGAAGGACAAGGAGCAAAAAGACCGGATTTGTTCCGAGGATGAGGACGACGATGATAAAGGAGGGAAGAGGATCATGGGACCTCGGAAGAAGTTTCAGTGGAATAATGAAATCAGGTTTGCTGAAAAAATCTGGATTTTAGAACCCTGTTTCCGGTTTGGGGAGAACAGTGTCACCCCCCCTCCGGGAATGTGTGTGCCTTGGCTGTCCCGTTTTCAGGGTTGGTGCAAGTAGTCCTTACCGCTTACTTACAGCTGTTAACTTTGTGACCATTCAAAGTTACAACAGCATGGAAATAAGGGAGATATGACTGGTCCTCCTCGCATTTAACGGCCATTGTAGCGTCCAAATTCAGCTGATTGGCCACCGGTATGTCGTGCGCTGCCCTGAGATCACGTCATCACCATTTGTGACCATCCCAGCTGGCTTCCAACAGGCAAAGTCAATGGGGAATGCCAGATTCGCTTAACAACTGCAGTGATTCACTTAACAACTGGGGCAAAACAAAGTGAAATTGGGTGTGGCCCACTGAACAACCGCCTTGCTTAGCAACAGAGATTCTGGTCCTAACTCTGGTGGTTAAGTCAAGGATTACCTCTAATCTGGTTTAAAGGTCTCTTGGCGAGATCGTTTGGTGCCGTGATCTTTTAAGAGATCCGGTTTCAAAGCAAGAGACTTAACTGGGATATTTATCACTGAAGACTATTCAGTGTCATTTTTTAACTGGTTTCTGTTAAGCTTTCAAAAAAACATCCCTGCTAACGTATATAATATTGTGCATAGCATTAGTGTAGTTGGTGACTTACGTGGAAAAAAATATAGTACACAAGCAGCTCCTGAAAACCCACCTTTGGGAGAAATGAAATCCAGTAGGAAATGAAACAAGCAATGATGAAATGATCAAGCAGAGCCTGGTAACCCACTGAGAAAGGGAAAGAACAGATGCATCTCATCTGTCAGAAGTCTGCCCAATCTCCAGCTAAATTTGTTGTTGTTGCGAAGTCGTGTCCGACCCATCGCGACCCCTGGACAACGTTCCTCCAGGCCTTCCTGTCCTCTGCCATCTTCTGGAGTCCATTGAAGCTCACGCCTCCTGCTTCAGTGACTCCATCCAGCCACCTCCTTCTCTGTCGTCCCCTTCTTCTCTTGCCCTCCATCTTTCCCAGCATCAGGCTCTTCTCCAGTGAGTCCTTCCTTCTCATTAGGTGGCCAAAGTATTCGAGTTTCAACTTCAGGATCTGGCTTTCTAAAGAGCAGTCGGGGTGGATCTCCTCTGGGACTGACCAGTTTGAACTCTATTAAAGCTATTAAAGAACCAGATTTCTGTCAGCAACACAAGATATTGAAACAGTGAAATCTGGGGAACATATCCCATAGAGTTGATGTCACTGCTATTTGAGTTGAGGTGGAATTTGAGGCTATTTGAGGCCTTTCTAGGTGAGATCATATTTTAAATGCCTTTTTCAGTCTCAAGTTGAAAGACACTGTCCGTAGCTTTGGAAAACCCGGTCAACCTTTTTCCCCTTGTAGGGATTTGCTTTGCCAAGGGGTGAAGATCAAACTGGACGGGTATGACCTGGAGAAGAACAAAGCTCTGTCCATGGAAGACTACATAAAAACATTCCTAGACACCGAAGTCAAACCTCTTTGGCCAAAGGGCTGGATGCAGGCCAGGTAAAAGAAAAAAGGAGCCACGGATTCCTCCTTCCTCCCCATTTAATCAGCCCATAAATACCTTAGATATAGTAGGGTTTGATCCACAAGTCAGCAGCCCCCAATCTTTTGGGCTCCAGGAACTAGTTCCATGGAGGGTGGTTTTTCCACAGACCGGAGGGTTTCGCGCTGCCTGGATCTGGTGCTTGCGTGGGTGGGCCTTCACCCGCTTCCGCGACCCAGTTCCTGGCAGTTGGGGACCCCTGCCACAAGGTGTCATGTCTTTTTTTTAAATTCCTCAAACCTTACAAACCTGACTACGTATTTCCATCATACATATACCACCGTATTACGTGCTCCTTCTATATAATTTTATTACTATTATCCCTGTGCTCTGTGTCATACACTAAATAAATAAAAGAGACCGGAGGTATGAAAAGCAAATAATTTTGTAAGTATCCCTAATGAATGTCAGATCTGGAATTTGGCATGCAATGAAGTTTCTAGTGCCGTGTTTATGCTATAAAGAGACGCTAGATGGCTATTGAACGATCAAAGCTTCAGCCTAAACCAGGGGTCTTCAAACTTGGCCTTTTTATGACTTGTGGACTTCAACTCCCAGCATTCCTGGCTGAGGAATTCTGGGAGTTGAAGTCCACAAGTCATAAAAGGGCCAAGTTTGAAGAGCCCTGGCCTAAACCAACGAAGAGCAAATATTGTGAATGAAAGGCCCATAAAAGTCTTGTTTGCTTTGAGAGGAATGGCAGCTATGAACTTCCTGAAGAAGTGGTGCCTCTTGGCACTTTTTGTGTCAATGGGGACTGTGTAGAAATAAGAGCCTACAAGTGCCAGAAACCTTTTGTCCCAACTAGGTAGTTTAATAGTTGTAGCAGGAATTTGTGCAGCTTGTTTCTTCAGAATGGCATTAGAATGGGGTAATTGTTTGCTTTGTCACTCAGAATGATCCTAGAATCATAGATCTGGAAGGGACGCCATTGACAGAAGTCTCTAGTCCAACCTCCACGAATGCCCAGTTTAGTTAGTTGTTAGATTTAATTGAGATTTAGTTAGTTAGCTAGCATGCCCAAGTTAGTTAGAATGTCCAATTTAGATAGTAGGGACTGCAGAAAAAAAAAACAATTGCAAGCAGCCTGCCTTTTATTGAGGGCCTGTATATTGCGTGAGCTAGAAAGAGGGTTGAGGAAATATCTACAGACCCCTCACATCCTGGACATAAACTGTTTCAACTACTCCCCTCAGATGTCGCCACAGGACATTGTATGCTAAAACAACTAGACACAAAGACAGTTTTTTTTTCCCCTCGCGCCATCACTCCGTTGAACACCTAATTCCCACAGTACTGTCTTACGTCTAACGATATTTCCCCATGTAATAAGGCAGCATTGCTATTCTTTTCATCTTTTGCACTATCTTCTCCCGTTGGTATCTTATGATTATATTACCTTGTTGTTTGTATGTACACCGAGAGCTTATGTGCTGGAGACAAATTCCTTGTGTGTGTCCGATCACACTTGGCCAATAAAGTATTCTGTTCTGGGTTTTTTTTTTTCCCTTAAAAACCTCCGGTAATGTTTTATTTGGCTCAGATAAAACAAGATTGGAGGGACAAACTTTGCTTCGGGATGACCCAGTAACATGCAAGAGGTGCTTTCTGTCTTTTCTCGTGGCTTGTTTTGCAACTGCAAACCTGACCATTTTTTCACAGCAAATGTGATTCCTGCAATTTGGTTACAGTGGGTTCAGTTCTCGTTCTAGAAATCCTTATTCCTGTTATTTTCAATCCCCCCCCTTCCCCGCTCCTTTTTTTCCTTTGACAACCAGTTTTGTCTCAGTTTCTCCCTCCTCCTCTCCTTTTTCAGGACATTGTTCAAAGAGACCAGAAAAGTGCACAGTCATCTCACTTCAATCCCGTGAGTATTTCTTCCATTGCCAGTACAGAATGCGAAGGTCAGGCGTGAAAGACCAGCTCCACTTGTGAAAGTACAGTTAAACGGATCTTTTGCTAAAAGATCTTCTCAACTCACAGTTAGCACTTCCTTAGAGTTAGGTAAGGGTCAAGAGCACTGAAAGGAGGCTGAACTTAATCCACTTGTGACTACATAGGGATACTAGGCTGATCCCTTTTTTAACTCCGCCCCCACGTTCTGCCTTCTTTCTCCATCAGTGGGGGGTTCCCTTGCTGCCTACCAAGTTTAATTGGTTTTTTTTTCTGCCTTAAGTTTTTTTATTAATTTTCCAATATTACATTTACATATTTGAAAAGTAGCGTGGCGGCTGAGCACAGTAGTTCCATTACATTTGAATATCATCAATAAAAATCTCAAAGTATTACAACAACTAATTCCATCTCTTTCCCCCATAATGTCTACTGTCTCATGTTTGGACCAACATAGTTCTTATTCTGTCAATCAAACAGAAAATACCTTTCTGGTATTCATCAATAATCTTCAGTCTGTGCATATCTTAATTGATTTAGCATTCCATCTTTTAGACAATAACCTAGTACGTTTTTCTTAGCTTTAATTTCCCATTGGTATTTAAATTTAACGTTTAATCTTTTATCATTTCCAAATTTTAAATGACCCCAATTTCTAAGTCTCCTATCTCGTATTTGGGGCTAATAATAATATTTTTTTTCCTCTTCTTTCTATTTCCTTCCTTCCTTCTTTTCCAAAGAAATAATTAAATTTGTATATTGGCTTGTGGTACAGATGCTGACAGGGTTTTTTTGTTTGTTTTTTCTTTTTTCTTTTCCAAGTTTAATTGTTGCTGTCATTCAATATGCAACCGTCTTGTCATGCTGTTGCTTAAACTTTTGTGAGGACCTGATTTTTTTTTTTAAAAAATGACTCAGAATTAAAGCTGTATTACAGCTAAGGTGATGTTACAAATGTACTGCAACTATATCAAGAGGATATAATTTTACTACTAAGTAGCAAAAGGTACACGGGTACCAAACAATGAGGCCAACAGACCTTTGTTGACATCTTCTCTGTTATATAGTGTCAAACTCATCCCTCTCCTATTCTCTAAGACAGTGATGGCGAACCTTTTAGAGACCGAGTGCCCAAACTGCAACCCAAAACCCACTTATTTATCGCCGGGTGCCAAGTGGGTGGCCCACTGGATGGGCTTGGCTGTGGTGGTCATGGCAGATTGGGTGGGTGTGGCCAATGTGGGCATGATCACCTCAATGTTGCTTGTGGGGAGGGACGTCTGGGGGGGCGGGGCAGGGTTGGGGGAGATCCAGGGTGTCTCTGGCAGGTGGGGCGGTGGGCAGGAGGCTCGTCCTGCGGGGAGAGGCGAGGCAGGGCGGGGGTGCCATTGTCACAGGGCAAGGTGAGGCAGGGGCCAGGGCGGCGGCTGCCTGACACCATCGGCCCCTGAACACAGAGGCCAGCGAGCACATGGGTGCTGGGATGCATCCGTCCATGTGGGACCTTGGCCAGTTAGCGGGCGGCTGGTTGAAGAAGGACGGTTGCCATCTCCGGGGCATGGCGCGCGTGCCCACAGAGAGGGCTCCGAGTGCCGCCTCTGGCACGCGTGCCATAGGTTCGCCACCACTGCTCTAAGAACTCATACCTACAGATTTTTTCCCCAGGTTTCTACTCAGTATGCTTTTAACTGGAAGTGCAAGCAACTTCCATGAATGACTTTCAGCAGGGACACGTTCCATTTTTTTTTATGTTCCAAATATCTTTAGAGAAGGTTGCTTAAATAATTGGATTTGTGTTCCGGTTTGAGCAGTTGATGGCCTGCCCCGAGCACAAGAAGGGCCTCTAGTTGTCAACTCTGGCAAGTTTTGTTAAGGCTGCATTTCCTTCTCCCGGAAATGAAGCATATCTCCTCTCTCTCTCTCTCTCTCTCTCTCTGTTGTGTTTCCCTCAGAACCAAAAAAAAAGTGATGATTCCTCCAAAGGTAAAAGGAAAGGTGAGTGGTTTGGTTGAGACTTTCAAATAGTTTTCAGCCCTCGGGGGCGGGGGGGGGTGTGTGTGTGATCGCAGGAGGATGCCACAATGACAAAGCTGTGACTGGGTTTGTATGAAAAGAGGGGGGGGAGGTCTCCTCCAGACTGGCTTCTGTTTTTTCTTGCACGTGTGTGGATTTCTTAGTTTTGCTTTGCAGAATTGTATGAAGCCTGTGCGCCAAGGACTTCGCAATCTAATAAGTAGCAAGATAGTAGTGTTGGGCGTGGAGATAGCCAAAAAAAAAAAAGGGGTGGGGGGCTGAAAAAAACACCCCCAATGGGTTGAGTTATTTCTGTGATGTATTTCTGAGGCCTCCAGAGTAGTAGTAGTAGCAGCTCTCCAGAAGGGATCGCACGAAACAGTTTGACGCGCGCATTGACCTCTGAAAGGACACTTCTCACACAACCGTTGTGTTCTTTTTAGGAGCCTTTTGGCAAACCGGAGAAGAAGCTTCCCCTCCCCGTCCCGTTGATCCACCCCAGCGGTGCAGTTTCTCTGTCTCCAGATTCCCAGGGAGTTGTCGTCGGCCTCAGCCCTCAGACTAGGGAACTGTTGGCTATGAGTTCCAATCCAGTCACCAGCACCATGGCTGCTCCTCCTCCTCCTCCTCCTCCTTTCAGCCTGGACGATTCTCTCGACGAGGACTTGATCCATCACACGACTTCCTCTTTGGAAGCTGTCTCCAAGGAACTGGCTGCGCTCAACAGCCGAACAGGAGGCAACAGCCCTGACTTCACCGTCTCTCCGGCTCTGAAGGCGCCTGCGGAGAAGCCCTCCAGTCAGAGCAGCTTGGAAGAGAAGAGGGTCTTCCCCAAATCGGCTCCCGCCCCTGCCCATTCAGCTGTTGGGGGCTCCGTGCAGTCTCCACTCAACTTCTTGGCCGAACAGGCTTTGGCGCTGGGCCAGTCTCCCCAAGAGAAGAAAGCTGAGGGCCCCACGTACAAAGAGCTCCCTTGCCAGAGCCCTCCTTCCAAGCACTTGGACGCCCACCAGGTGGCCAAGCCGAAACACCACAGCCTGCCCCGTGCGTTGCAGGGCCCTCAGACCTCAACCCCGGTGCAGACCCCCCAAGTCAAAGTGTTTCCTCTGGTTACTCAGCAGCAGAAAAGCTTCCCCCCTTCCCCGCCTTTTGTCAAGCTGCAGAACCCCAAGATTGTCTCCCCGCTGGCTCAGCGCCCTCTCCTCCAACAGCAAGCCAAGGCCCCCGCCAAGGCCCCCGGCTTCCATTCTTCCTCTTCTTCCTCCTCCTGCTCCTCCTCTTCAACCATCTCTCCCAAGACCCCCAACTCTTTGGTGTCTCTGAGTTTCGCCGGGAAGCACCCAAGTAGCCCTAGTTCCTCAGGGCAGTCTTTCAAGTCGCCCTTTGTGGCCCTGTCCAGGCACGTGGCGGCTTCTACCGGAAGCGTATCGTCCGGCATTGCCTCAACTCAGAGCTCCCCTTCGGGCAGCATCCTGCCGGGCGCCTGTGTCCCTTCCTCTGGCCAGGCTCCCAGTCGCTCGTCGCCCGGTTCCCTGGTGAAGAAAACCCTCGTCCCTCAAAAGCTGACTTTGGTGGCTCCGCCGGGGGGTCCCAACGTCAGCTCCAGCGGAGGAACGCAAGGAGTGGCCAAGTTGTTGACATCTTCCCTGAAACCTGCCATGATCAGCAGCTCCACACCCTCTACCTCTGGGCCGGTGAGTGGCTTCTGAGGAAGGCCAGGAGTTGGCTGGGGGAGTTTCAGGGTCCAAAGTGCAAATTTGCACTCTCCAGATAAGGGGCAACTGTTTTAAGACTGCAGATACCGTCCTGGAGCTTTTGTCTCCCTGCCCCTTTCTTTCTTTTTTTTTTTTTTTCTTTTTTTTTTTTTTTTGAAACCATCTAAAACAGGGGTAGTCAACCTCGGCTCTTTGATGACTCGTGGACTTCAACTCCCAGAATTCCTGAGCCAGCCATGGCTCAGCTTGGAAACCTCTCCCTTTCCCCTCAGTGTGGCTGGCTCAGGAATTCTGGGAGTTGAAGTCCACAAGTCATAAAAGAGCCAAGGTTGACTACCCCTGATCTAAAACTTGCAAACTGGAGCAGGTTTGCCCAAATTTCCTGGAACCCACTTTATGAGACCTCCTGCTGAAACCAAGCAAGGCTTGGTGACCTTTCAGATTTTGGCCAGTTGTTATTTTTTTTTTAAAAGCAAAACATTTTTAAGGACAAGCCAAGGAAGTCCAGTTGCCTGTTGGAAAATCACCTTAGGGACAGCTATGACCTGGATCAGTGGTGGCGAACCTATGGCACGCGTGCCAGAGGCGGCACTCACAGCCCTCTCTCTGTGGGCACGCGCGCCATGCCCCGGAGATGGCAACTGTTCCTCTTCAACCAGCCACCTGCTAACTCACTGAGGTCCCACGTGGCCGGATGCATCCCGGCACGGCTAGTTTCCCTCCCCCCCCCCCGGTCCCATCCCTCCTGGCCTCGCATGCTCTCCTTTTCCCGGGCACGACCCACTGCATCGCCTCCTCAGCTGTCGGCTGTCTGTCCAGCTCAGAGGCAGCTTCTTTGAATTGCTGGCGATGGGCTGCGGAGCCCCAGAATGCACCGGTCGGGGGGCCAGCAGGCTATGGCTGCTGACGGACACCGTCAGCCCCCATGCGCTCCCTGGCCTCTGTGTGCGGGGGCCGATGGTGTCAGGCAGCCGCCGCCCCCTGCCTTGCCCCATGGCAATGGCACCGCCACCCTGCCTCTCCTCACCCCGCAGGATGAGCCTCCTGCCCACCGTCCCACCTGCCAGAGACCCCCTAGATCTCCCCCAACCCTGCCCATCCCCCACAGGCGTCCCTCCCCATGAGCAACATTGAGGTGATCACGCCCACCTTGGCCACACCCACCCAATCTGCCATGACCACCACATGACCATCCAGTGGACCATGCCCACCTGGCACCCGGCGATAAATAAGTGGGTTTGGGGTTGTAGTTTGGGCACTCGGTCTCTGAAAGGTTCGCCATCACTGACCTGAATGATTGAGGAACACTATAGACATGTTGATCCTTGTGTTAAGGGGTAAATCCTCCCTCCCTGCCTATTAGTGCCATCTATAAATGTAATATCCATAAATTCATGGTGATCTTAATTGCATTCATTAAAAATGGAAGAAAACCTCAATTTCTTGATGTCTGTGGGGATCCTCAATCATCCAGGTCCTGGTTGTCCCAAGGGGGCTTTTCTGAAAGGCAACTGGACTTCCTTGTGTTTTTTCCTTAAAAACATTTTGCTTCTCATCCAAGAAGCTTTTTCAGTTCAGTTCAGTTCACTTCGGAACACAGTGCACACAGGTATGTGAACATTTGACCCCATTTAAGTAGATTGCCAAACGGGGTTTTTTTTAGTCCTTACAAAAACCCAAACTCTTATCACAAGCCTACATAGAGATTTGTTGAATGCCTCAAAAGATAACCATCCCATAGGAAAACAACGGCAGTTCTAAGCAGAATACTTCTGTTAACTCTTAAGGAACTTTTTTTTTTGCAAGGGCCAATGTTTGTTTTAACCCAGTGGTTCTCAACCTGTGGGTCGGGACCCCATTTGGGGTCGATCGACCATTTCACGGGGGTCGCCAAGCAAGGCTGTCCGCCATTATTTTTGTCCGCCATTTTTTTGTCCACCATTTTTTCCCCTTTTCCGGCAGGTGCCTTACCTCCCTTGGGCTGGGCCAGCTGGTGGTCGGCCTGCTCCGTCTCTGCCGCTTGCCAGCTACGCCTCGGCCGGCGCAGGGGGCGGAACCACACATGCGCGGCGCTCCCGGGCAGGGAAAGTCCTCGACTTATGACCGGTTGGGTAGTCCTCGACTTATGACCGGTTTAGTCCTCGACTTACGACCGGTTTAGTCCTCGACTTACGACCGGTTGGGGTCGCGGCATTAAAAAGGTTGAGAACCACTGTTTTAACCCGTGATGATCAACTGCTCCATAATTTTGGGACGTGGGCGAAGGCAAAGACGTCTCCTTTGTAAAATGATACGGCCACGGATCTACCCTTGCAGGGGCTGACAGTTGAGGAAGGGGACGGTTGCTCTTCTGCTCTAACTGGTGTTCTTTTCACCCACCCTTTCCCTCCTCCCCCGTCTACCCCCCCCCCAGAAAGGACCCGGTGGAGCAGTCCTGCTGACCAGTTCGTCTTCCTTGAACGTCCTGTCTCCTTCCTACAAACCCAACAGCCCAAAGCTGCCCACAGCACTAAGCTCTACTCCACTGGGGATTATATCGCCGATCCATTCCTTCCCTCTCCACGTGATTTCCTACAGCTCTGACTCTTCCGCCAAAGCTGGGGTGTCAAAGGATGTGATAGTCACAGGACCGGCCCCAGGAACATTCCATCACGGTGTTGGCCATAGTAAGTGTTGGTTGGGAAAGGTGGGGGTGGGGGGGGTGGGGGGGCTCCCATGCTGGGGGTTACAGCCGGTAAGCATTGCTGCTGCAGATAACGTGCTCCCTCTTCCTGCTACCTGCGCGTCTGTCCTCGTCCGAAGGGATCTTTAAAAAAAAAAAACTCATCTCCACGAATGTGTCCTCCGATGAGTTACCAAGATCTCTTCCTGTCTCGCTCATGTCTATGTCTGTCATTGCCGCTGTCTTGCTCTGCTTTTGCATCTCAACAATTCCGGGCCTGGGTCCCATCCTCTCTTCAAAAGCCGTCCTTCGGTTGGGACAATCCGTTCTGGAATACCTCTCGCGTACATGATCTCCTCAGCATCCTTTTCCCTTCCTTTCATCCATTGACACACCGTGGGAAGGGTCCGAGATCAAAAGTCCTTGTGTGGTACATCTCCGAATTCAAAGTCCACAATAGCACGGATCTAATGAGCCGTGGTGGCACAGTGGTTAGAATGCCTTATTGCAGGCTAAGTCACTGCTCACTGCCAGGGGTTCGATCCTGACCAGCTCCAGGTGGACTCAGCCTTCCATCCTTCCGAGGTCGGTAAAATGAGGACCCAGATTGTTGGGGGCAAATAGGCTGAGACTGTAAACCCCTTAGAGAGGGCTGTAAAGCGGTGTATAAGTCCTAAGTGCTGTTTCTAGTGCTACACCCATTATTCACGATCGGGTTAAGTGACCGTGACAGGCTTTTCCCAGAGGGACCTCAAAAATTATACACAAACCTTCAGACAGGTCGGCATGAACATGCTTTGTAACGAGTGCAAGTTAGCACCAAGTCTGTTTGCATCACTAACATTACTGATGTTAACCTAGTTTAGGCAGTGACACATCTGCCAGGAAACAACCGAGTTTGGAAAGCACCAAGGACCCCTCATTTTAACCCTGAGCTACAAATATTCTCCTTTACTGGCAAGCCTGTTTTGTCTCTTTGACCAGCAAGCCCCCTCCCCTAGGTTTCTGGAAGGTCAACCTGCCCCCCCCTCCTATAACCATGGTCTTGAAGTTGGTGATCTATGCTTCTAAAACAGTGGTTCTTAACCTGTGGGTTGGGACCCCATTTGGGGTCGATCGACCATTTCACGGGGGTCGCCAAGCAAGGCTGTCCGCCATTTTTCCCCCCTTTTCCGGCGGGTGCCTTACTTCCCTTGGGCTGGGCCAGCTGGTGGTCGGCCTGCTCCGTCTCTGCCGCTTGCCAACTACGCCTCAGCCGGCGCAGGGGGCGGAACCACGCATGCGCAGCACTCCCGGGCAGGGAAAGTCCTCGACTTAACGACCGGTTTAGTCTTCGACTTACGACCGGTTTAGTCCTCGACTTACGACCGGTTGGGGTCGCGGCATTAAAAAGGTTGAGAACCACTGTTCTAAAATGAGACACAGACCCCCCCCCCGGGGTAAAACATGTCCCAAATAGGAGACCCATTGCTGAAATTCTGCCGCCTTTTCTGTGCTGTTGGTGCTGGATGATGGGCTTTGTATGTGCAGTAGAAACGGCCGGTTTTCCTCCGTTCAGGCATTACGTGACCTTGAACGTCATCTGTTGTGTTCCTCGGTCCCTGTTCCCTTCTTCCGGCTATGCTTCCGTCCTGTTGTACTGCAATGGCTCGCCTTGCTGTCCTTTGATTGTTGCCGGGCGCTACAGCTGGAATATGCAGTGGTATATTTAATTCTTTGAAATGAAACCTGTGAGACGGGAGCAGAGAATTAATGTTTTGGCTCTGGCAGGGAGACAGTCCAGGCTGCCCCTGCTAGCTCATTCCTTGAGAACTGCACTTTCAAGTGATGCCTTGACCTATGGGAAGGGAACCGTTGCTGGGATTTTGCCCCATCCAATGCCCTGCGCCCCTTCAGGTACGTCGCTTTTTCAGAGCATCTGGTTTATGCCTTCAGCCACCACCGGCCAAACTCGTGGCGCGTCAGCCAAACGTTTTGTACCTTTACCGGTAAACTTGCTGAGCAGCCAATCAGATACGAGATAAAGAACGAGTTTTTGGCAAAGGTTGGAACGGTGAGGGCGGCGATGGGGTGGGGGTCATTTTTCATCTGAATCCATCCATAGACCATCTTCGGCTCATTTGTCTTCAATGTACATATGTTTCTCTTCCTCCTCCTCCTCTTCTTCCTCCTCCTCCTCCTCAATTCCCCTCTCCTTTCTAGGTCTTCTGGCTGGATTGTCCTCCAGCCTCCATCAGGCAGCGCCGCCTGCCCATTTATCCCACAGCTTGCCAGGTAACTCCTCCAATTGCTCTTGTTTGGTTTCTGAGTCATTCAACGGGCACCTCCCGGGACAGCTGCCAGCTTTGCCTGCCCTTCGCGAATTATTATTTGTTTAGCATAGGCCAGTGATGGCAAACCTTTTAGAGACCGAGTGCCCAAACTGCAACCCCAAACCCACTTATGCATCGTCGGGTCCCGGGTGGGTGTGGTCCATTGGGTGGGTGTGGCCCATTGGGTGGGCGTGGCTGCGGTGGTAACGGCAGACTGGGTGGGACTAAAAAGTTCAATCAATCAATTCCAACTTTGCAAGATCTTTTTTTTCCCCACGAGAAGTTGAAATTGATTGATTGAACCTTTTTTTTTTTTTTTTTTTGCACACGGTGGCGGAGGCCTAAAGCGAAAAGGTTTTATAAAACCCAGCTGAAGGCCTAGGACTGGGGCGACGGCACGTGTGCCCACAGAAAGGGCTCTGAGTGCCACCTTTGGCACCCGTGCCATAGGTTCGCCACCACTGGCATAAGCCATATCGTACATGGACTAGCAATATAATGTATATTGACATTTTATCTCAGTAGAACCGAATAGAATATAAATGTTAAAAAGATCTATGTTCAGATAACAATGTCTAGGCCAGTGGTTCTCAGCCTGTGGTCCTCGGACCCCTTGTCACAGGGAGTCCACAAAGGCTCGAAGAAACGTTATGATTTAAATTTTGAGCTAACTCTTGGGGGGGTCCTGGTCCATGGCCACAAAAGGTATTTAAAGGGGGTCCATGGTGAAGGAAAGGTTGAGAACCACAGGTCTAGGCCATCTAACCTTCATTTGTATTAAAAAAAATAATCAGATATTGGACCGGTAGATGCCCCCGGCTTACAGCCAGTTACAATGTGATCTACAGTTTGGTGTAGGACCCCACAGTCCCACTGAGGGGAGGATATTATGCCCCATTTATACCGAGAGCCCCAACCGACACCATGTGAGGGGTGAATCCTATTCAGGATTGTCCATTGCTGGCCGGAGTAGTTCAAAGCCTGTCACTGTTTTTGGGTGGGGTCATTCATATGTCTTCCTACCTCTGGGCGTCCAGGGACTCGGTTGGGTTTCTGTTGGGAACCGATGTTAAAGTTGTTGGGCAGATGTTGTGCAAGTGCCAGTGGGCTCTTCCTGGATTTGAGTCTTCCAGCTGATAAATGGGAAAGGTTGGCATACGCCGGTAGAAGTGAGTTATTCACAATTTTTCCATATTCACGAATTATAAACCCCAGGCTACTACATCTCTCCAAAAGCAGCGGGCCTGGATCCCACCAGCGGAATCTCTTTCTCCTGGAAGCTGAGCTTCTCCGTACAAATTCCACATTATCCCATTCCAATTATCGGATGCACTTCTCCCTTTGTGATGCCGGAGGGTGGATTAATTAACATCATTAAAGTCTGACTTGATTATTGCCTCTGAGTATAGACAGACTTAGTTACGTATTTTAGTCAGAGATCCTAAGTGATTGGATTGGTTTTTTTTTTTTACAACAGTCGTAAAGTGAACGAGCGTGGTCATTAAGCAAATCACAGCGTTAAGCGAATTATCTGAATGTACATTTGAATCCAATTTATCCAATGGGCTTTTTTTTTCTGGAAAATGGCAAAAAAAAAAAAGTCATAGCACATGGTCACATAACCGCAAGACACTGCAATCAGACTTAAATGTCTAGTTGCCAACTAGCTAAAATGTGATCATGTGGTGTAATAGTCATAACTTTGAGGACATGTCATGAGTAATTTTTTTCCTGATGCCATCATAACTTTGACCCGGTCCTTAAGCAATTGGTAATAAGTCAAGGACCATCTGTATTGTGTGCTCACTGTTATAGCAGATTTAATTAGTGACCTTGATTTGTTTCTGTTATTAAATGTATTGTTGTGCCCTTTTATGTTTTTAGCTCTTTGGGAATTACCAGGTCAGTCGGTTGGTTTTATTTAACTCGATATTGTCTACAAAAACTGACAATCGCAAGATTTCACAGAAGAATTGAAAAAAAAACCAAACACTTATTGCTCTACCACTGATCTATAGAGGTTTTACTGTTTAAAGCAGGTCTAAAGAAGACAATTCTTGTTGCCTTTATGTGCACGAATCCTAAGCACAAAAAAAATCCTTTGTGTTGGTGAATTCCAGTAGTGTCTTTAAAGACTCTTCATTCCCTGAGTCCTGCTTTCCTTTTTATGATTTTTTTTTTATCCAGCTGTTGTTGAAATGAATGAGAAGCTGTGGTGGTTAAGCTAGAGAGGATATTTATTGGACCACAGCCCAGTAACAAGATCAATAATATTTTCTGATGTTTGAGCTGGGCAAGTCTCTGGAATGCTTGCTTTTTGTTTTGCCAAAGCAACTTCTGCAGTGTAAAATTTTCCTTGCAAAACATGAAGTGGCACTCAGGACTGGTTGTGTTAGTTTTTTTTTATTTGTGGCAAGGTCTTCTTTTATTATTATTAGAATAATAATAATGGATTGTAGAGATGGGGGGGGGTTAGCTGGGCCTCTTTTGAGTTTGATGTCGATGTGATCAATTGCATTATCCTGTGGTTATTTTTTTGTATAAAGTTTCATTTATGAAGCCACCCAGAATTGTTCCGGAGTCGGACAGTCTAAAAATGTGGGGGCCTTTGGTGCTCTTGGAGCTTGGTTGTTTTCTTACATTATTTCATTACCCAAACTAGGTAACATCATCGGTGCTAGTCGTGCTATCTCGTTTGGGTAATGAAATGCTAGTCACACTAGCACTGATGATGTTACCTAGTTGGGTCATGAAACGTCGACAAGAAAACCACCAAGCTCAGAGAGCACCAAGGACCCCACAGTCGTCCTCCTCTTCCTCCTCTCCCCTCTAGCACTGATGATGTTATCTAGTTGGGTCATGAAACGTTGGCAAGAAAACCACCAAGCTCAGAGAGCACCAAGGACCCCACAGTTCAACCCTGACTTATAAATATTCTTTATTAATCTAAAAATGTATTTATTCGGCCAATCAGCCAGTTCTGCCTGATCTTTCCCATGTAATCTACGGTATTCTGCCACAATAGGGAAGATAGAGTTTATAAATAAATTAAATAACCTCTCCCTGCCCCCACCTGCCTCTAGTATGGTACCAATCACACGGCAAATGTGCTTTACACACTAGTAACATAATAGAGGATGTCTCGGTTAAGACAAACCCAATCGCCTATCCTGTTCATGGGTATTATTTTTCCCCCCCCCGATGCAGAACATTTTGGCTGGACATCATAATTCCCTCCTGCCCTGTGACTCCGTATTCTTGAAAGAAGTCAAAACTGTGATTGAGTATCTTTAATAACTTAAGACTTCGGAGCTTCGCTGCCATGTAGATTATTTTTTTTCCAAACAATTTTTATTAGTTTTCCATTTTACACCAACACAGCTTAAGAACCCACATGGAAACATGGTGATCCATTTTTAAAACAAACAAACAATAACATAGTAAATATATACCCATTATTTCTTAAAAATTTCCCTCTCTATCTATATAGAATATTATAATCAAATTAATACATTTTCAAATGAATTCATTCATTACTATGTCTAACCATCAACTGTATTAATCAATAAAAAAAATTTAATCTATAAAAACCTATTGTCAAAGCAAGAATATACAGTATTTCTTCACACATTTAAACTTAAGCTCAATGGACGCTGCCATGTAGATTGATGACCTTTTGTTTTGTGTCTCTTTCAGATAGCTCTCAGCTACACAGCAAAGGGCCCAATGTGCAACCGCGGAAATTGTGACAATTCTGAAGAAGAAGACGAAGAAAAAAAAAAGAACACAACCAGCTCTGGGAAAAAGCCTGCAGAATGCAGCAAGGGAGCCCCCCCATGGCTTCCTTGCTCTTCCTTCTTCGGTGGGATCGATCTGTAGGTTCCCCCTCTTCCCCTTATCCCAGTTTGGACTAAGATTCTTCCCGGGGTGGGGTAGGGGTAGGGGTTGGGTGGGGGGTCTGAGATGGATGCTGAAAAAGGAAGCATTTCGCAGGCCCAACGCTCACTTCAGCTCCTCCAGGGTCCAGATCCGGGGGAGGCGAGATCCTTAACAGATCTCCAGAAGCCCAGGTCCTTGCGTTCCTGCCAGGTGCCTCTTAATTCTGCAACGGATTCTGGGAAGGCCCTCGCTTCTGCGCGTGGAAATACCGGCTGATCGAAGCTCAGCCGAGAGTGAATCCGTGGGGTGGGCTTCTCCTCCCTGATGGCCCCCTTTCATAAAGCTTTGCTGGTCCTTCCCTCCCTGGAAGATCTTTCCTTCTCTGTGGCAGCTCGCCGGTCCTCTCAGAAGGAAGTCAAGACTTGAGGGGCTTCAAGATGCACTCATGGACCTTGAATGCCGTGGGGGGCTCTTACGGCAGTTCCCTTTCCTCGACACGCTCAATTTCCCTTCCTCCCCTTCTCTCCACTGAACACATCGGACGGGACTAAGCCCCCCCCCCTTTCCTCCCCCCCCCCGGGTCAATGTGTATAACGAAGCTGTCATTTCAGTGCCTTTTGATGGTGGAGCCAGAACGCAAGCTATCCCAAGCTCTCGGGCGGGAGCTCGCCAGAGCTTTTTAACGTTCTCCTTTTTTAAACACCCTTCTCTGTTATTTAAGACGCACCGGGGTTTATTTAAGGGGACTTGGGGAGGTGGGGTGAGTGTGTGGGTGGGTGGGGTGGCGTGGGGTGGGGGGTGGCCCGTCATCATCCCCATTTTAACTGCGCTCGCTGGTGAATGCCACACTGGCACCTGGCATGGGCATTCCTCGGAAAGCTGGCGGTTCTCTGCCAGAGTTCTCTCAAGCATTTCGCAAATAAGAGCCAAGGTAGGAACTTCCTCTTTTGCTGTGAGATCTGTCACAGTTCAAGCATCCAGTGACCTGATGGGGTGGCACATTTGCTCACAGGAGTTGCTTGTTGGAGCAGCTAGAAGAGCTTTTCGTACGCTCTGAACGGAAGGGAGACGCCGAGAATCCATTTCAGGACTTAAAAAGTAGATTCCCCCCCCCCCTTTCTTTGAAAACCAACCAGGGCTGCCAGTTGCCCTGCCTTGGTTATGCTTTGGTGCTGTGCTAAAGGTTTGGGGGCAGATCCTCCTAATCTTAACGCAGCATCTGGTCTGGAGGTTACTTTGGAGAAAAGGCGATGACCCAAATTTTTGGTTTGGCTTGGCCTTGACGCTGTTCGATTCTCCAAACCGCTGCACCTTCTGGAGAAACAAGTGCTTTGCGAGAGGAGAAAAGTAACAGTTCAGGCATCAATTATCCCATTTTTTTGGGGGGGGGGAGCAAAACCACGCTTGAGTAGTCAGTACAAGACACATTAAACTAGTAGGGCGGTTAGTCGCTGCTCTTTAGCCAGAATTGCAAGGGGTTTTTTTTTGTTTGTTTGGGTTTTTTTTTTTTTTTTTTTTTTTTTTTTTTTTTTTTTTTTTTTTTTGGCAAACTCCCGAACTCAACTCGAAAGCTTGTCAGCCCAACTTGAGGTCTATTTGCGGCCAGTTTTTTTTCTCGCAGAATCTTCTTCCATCTTTAACCCCAATTTACTGATTCTTCCACTCAAACAAGAGGAAGCACTTGATCTATCGATTAGTTGAACCCATTTATTTTTTTTAAAAAGCACCACGAGTTCTGTTTAATTTGAGACACGCACCCCTTCAGTTTAGAAAAACAAGTTCTTTTCTTTCAGCTATTTGAGGATTCTTGGTTAACCTGTGCAAAATTGTTTCGAGTCTTTTGCATTTGTTTTTCCCTCTTTTCTTTTCCCAAAAGTTTACTTTGGGCCTCATTGGCCACAGTTACTTCTGTTTAAAAAGTTGCAGCAGAAGAGCCAAAGACTGCATGCATTTTTAAGGTTGCCCATTTTTCGAAGCGCATCTTTTCCCCCCCCCCCCCTTTAAGTACATGGATTTTGGTGGTGGTGGTGGGGGTTTGTTTTTCGGTCAGAGCTCAGTCCTACTCTCTGTTAATTACCTCTCAAAAAAGCTGCTTTTATCAGTCATAGGAACAAGTGTTTGGCACTTGGCAGAATTTGGGCCTTGCATGAGCCATTACGCCTCCCCCTCCTCGCTCTTCTCCCCAAAGCTTTTGGTCGCTGTGTGTACTGGTGCCCGCCATAGCTGGAGCAGAACCCCTTGTCTGTTTAAAAAAAAAAAAAAAGGAAATGTTCACAAAGCCTCTTGCCTCAGGGAAATGTTATGTGGTGGAACTTCTGCCCAATCTCTCCCCTTCCTGCTTTCTTCCCTTCCCCCTTTCCTTTGTGTTTTTAAGAAGTAGAACTTAAAAAGCGAGCCATGGCAGGGCAGGATCGAAGAGCGGTGGGCGAGCAAGCGGGCGGGCAGTGCAACGGAGCTGCTGCCCGCCGAGGAGCGTGTCTACCTTGGCTTCAACTAATTGGGGGAGATTTTGTTTACGGCGGGCATAAGCACCGCCAGATGGCACTTAAACAAATAATTAAAAAGCAGTCTCTTTTGTGTGCAGAAAGAGCTGCGATTTATTTTTGTGTGTTTGGGAGAAGGGCGGGGCTGCTGGGGGAAAAGGCAGCCTTTCTAGGAAATGAGGAGGGTGGCGGTGACGTGGAAAAGGATTAATCTTGTATACTGCAACTGAAATAAAAATTGGTTTGTTTTTTTTTTCCAGAACATTTTTCATTTACTCCAAAAGGAGGGTTGGGGAAAGGGGCGGTCTATTGAAGGGCAGGGCTACCCACATGAAAGGCAAAACTCCTTGGCATCGTCGCTGAAAGATGGATGAGATGTCAGGTGTAAGGTTTTAGAACAGTGATGGCGAACCTTTTAGAGACCGAGTGCCCAAAAACCACCCTGGCCCCCATCCCGCGCCCCACCTGCCTGCAGGGCCATCCACCGCCTCCACGGCCCGCTGCAGCAAATCGCCCAGGTGGCCCAGCAGCGCCATGGCCACACCCTCTACCCACGCTCTGCAGCATCATCTGCGCATGATGGTGCACGAGGGCGGAGTCCCCGCTACCTGGCTGCCATGTCCTTGGCTGTGGTGCTCTGCCCGGGCAGCGCCCAGAGACAATTCTCTGGGGGGGCTGCTGGTGAGGGGGCTGTGGGGGAGGCAGGGCTGGGGCGACGGCACACATGCCCACAGAGAGGGCTCTGAGTGCCGCCTCTGGCACACGTGCCATAGGTTCGCCACCACTGTCCTAGAAACTGCCATCTGCAGGGAAAGAGTCCTGATAGCTTTAGCATTCCCCAGCTTCGGGGATGGATAGATGGATGGTGTGGGTGGATGGATGGATGGATATGAACATGGATGGCTGCATGAATGGATGGATAAGGACGAATGGCTGGATCTCAACTCCCAGAATTTGCCAGCCAGCAAGGTCTTTGCTGAAAATTCTGGGAGTTAGAAGTCTGCAGATCTGGCAGGTACCAAAGTTAGAATCACACAGCTCTAGGTGTTTATGGAGTTCCTCAATCATCCAGGTCATGGTTGTCTCCAAGGTGCTTTTCCAAAAGGCAACTGGACTTTCTTGGGTTTTCCTTTGAAAATGTTTTGCTTCTCATCCAAGAAGCTTCTTAAGTTTCTTGGATGAGAAACGAAACATTTTCAATGAGGAAAAAAAGAAAGAAGTCCAGTTGTCTTTTGGAAAAGCACCCTTCAGACACAGCTGTAGGTGCATGGAGTTTAGCTTCCAGCTTAGCAATTGTTGAAAATTCTTCCGTGCCTACATGTCCTGCAGACATACATGGAAAAGGCAGGATTGTAGTTAACACATGAAAATTTGGGGGGAGTTGTAGAGGGTTGACAGAAAGGCCCGCAAGTTGGTAGCTATGCTGAAGACCAAAATTAGGGATAGTTGTAGAAAAACACATTTGGAGTCTGCAGTCTGCACCTCTTGTGCCTGTTGGTATATATTTTGCAAAGTGGCACCTAGGGCCACATTGATGGACTCCTGAAGTTTCATTCTTATCAGTCCTGGTGTCCTTCAATCTGATTCTGGAATCACAGTGGTCAATGACCCTCCCGGAAAAGAATCGGCTTAATTTATGGCAATGAAAGGCTAATATTCTCAAACTGCCCTGTTTCTGCATCTGCCTTGCATTGCTATATGCCTCTTCAGGGTTTCCATGAAAATGTCAAAAGAATGCCATAGAACATAGAATATCATGAGAGTTGGAATTATCTGGTCTAACCCCCTGCTCTAGCAGGATATCCTATACCATTACAAATGGCTGTCCAATCTCTTCTTGAAAGCCTCCTGTGATGGAGCATCCACAACTTCTGAAGACAAGCCATTCCACTGGTTAATTGTTCTCACTGTTAGGAAATTTCTCCTTAGTTCTAGGTTGCTTCTCTCCTTGGTTAGTTTCCATCTATTGCTTCTTGTCCTGCCTTCAAGTGCTTTGGAAAATAAGTGGACCCCCCTCTTCTTTGGAACACTGCTACATGTTGCCCTTAGTCCTTTTCACTAGACTAGACATACTCAATTCCATCTTCTGTGTCTTTTTGTATACAACTGTACGAATTCAGTGCCTATAATTTTCATTTATTGACAGAAAGGCAAAGGTTTTAAAGAACCATTAACTTGGATTACTTCTTTATTATAACTGAAGAGTATAAATAACTTTTCCCATTTCCCTTCTCCAACAAATAACTTGAATACATACAGTCAAATATAAGTAAGCAAAACAGTGCATGCATCTTACAAGTGAGACTTTGGGGAAAATAAAGGCACTTGGATTTGGTAATAGTTCTCTATTAAATCTCCCCTTTTTCAAAGGATTAGAGCCATCTCTACATAATCTGAGCTGCAAGACGAAGCCCACCATCAAATAAGCATATATACATACATCTTTACTGCCTTAAAATTTGACCGCTCCCATATCATGTAGATAACTTTTTGATAAACTCAAGATCCAACGTGCCAAAATGCTAGTTGGATCCTGGTATGATTGCATCTTTCTTGTAAGTCATATCGTGTTTTAATGCCAGTCCCATTATCTTCAATCACTTTTCACTTGTCCATTTCAATGAAGGATTATTAAGCATCTACCGTACCATCCACCCGCTCTTCCTTTGGATAACTTCCTAAACTTTTAAGCATTCTCCAGAAGAAACAAACCAGTTGATGCAGTTATAATAAGGTTTAGGTGATGCTTTAAAGTGCTTAGAGTTTCCCATACACTGTATTAACTTTAAAATAATTACAAAAGGTAGGATAGCATCCTCTCCATGCTGCAGTAAGACCCAAAAAAAAGCATTCACTCAAGGCCATATAATTTTGAATTTATAGTGCCCAGATTTCAGTTCGACCCTGAAGCTATTTTGCAGGATTTTATAGTTGACAGAAGCTGAGATGCCAAACTGAAATACGTGCACTGGATAAATGCTTGATATCTGCTGTCCCTTTGCCAGGAAGAGAGTTCATCATAACTGGAAGAAGAATAACTTGGCAAAAATGTAGGAGCAGAAACTTTAGCTTTGGGCAAGATTGATGCAGGTGACTTAAAGCTAAAGAGCGCCCAAATGTTGAATAAAGACACCGTAGGCTTTGGCAGATAGATCTGAGGGAAGCATTAAATAGTAAAATATCTGGATTTGTAGCAAGACAGCTCTGGACCAGTTAAAAATAGTTTTGCTTAAGTTGAGAAGGAAACGGGTTATTTTTGTCCAGATACCAAAACAGCCAGCTCCTGAATAGACATCTCCTTGTTGAGGTAACTTTGATATTGAGCCATGGTTAATCTTCCACGCTTCAAGGCTTCTTCAATACAGAATTTCCTCCCTGACTTTCGATCCAAGATGACAGAAGATTCACCACTGGGCCCTTTCACCGTGATCTCTTCCCAGTCACATTCTTGGCTTTTCAACTTGACATACAAGCTCCACTCAATAAGGCCGTATCGATGGGCTTCTTCTGGAGACATCTCCTTCCCCGTGTCGGGGTCAATGACCACAATCGAGCGCCTCAGATGGTTTTCTCGCTGTTCCCTTTTGATAGCAACAGTCTGGAGGCGGGTTTGGAGCTGTTCGATCTCGTCGTCTTTTTCTCGAGACAACCTTTTCAGATCTTCCAGTTCATTCTCCAGGCTGTGGAACCTCAAATCGAGATTGACACGTCGATCTACCTGGGCCATGTTCTTCAAATCCTGGGCTTCCATCGTGGTGAGCTCAATCTCCGAATGCAACCTCCTCATCTCCAGAAGAAGGTTCTGCTTTTCTATGTGGAGCTTGTGGTTTTCCTCTCTCAAAAAGTCCAACTCCTTGGAAGATTTGGAATTGTTAAATTCCATTTCAGAAAGTTTGGCCTCCAACGTATTAATATCGGAATCCAGTTGCATTTTCCGTCGGCTTTCCTCCTCTAGACTGTTCTTCAGCTTCTGAATCTCATACTCGGTGTCTCCCTTCTCCACCTGGATGCTCTCTGAAAAGACCACTTTCTCCTTGACCCCCATCTTCTCCAGTGCCTGCAGTTTCTTCCGCAGGGCTTCCAGTTCAGTTTGTAGGACTTGTTTCTTGTGTTTCTCCTCTTCCAGCTCCAACTTAAGTAGACTGTGCTCTTTCTCCTGCTGAGGATCTTGTTGAAGAATCACCTTTTGTCTCACGGTGACTTTTTCTGTTGTGTCCTTCTCTTGTTGCTCCAGCTCACTCAGTCTGATCTTCAGCCTCTGCACCTCCAGTTCGGCCTCCCTGCGGGCCTGCCTTTCTTTCTCCAGTTCCTCCAGCTGGCGTTCCAGTTGTGACCTCCTCCTCTGCAGCTTGCGCATCTCGGTCCGAAGCGAGTCTATTTGCTGCAGCTCATTTTCGATGTTCTGGGAGAAAGTGTTAACCTCCGATTTTAAGGTAGGGTCTTGTTCCAGCTTCACCACTTCCTGCTTCACCACTTTTTCCCTCACCTGGGAAAGCTCTTCCTCCTTCTGCCTAATGATCTCCTCCTGTTGCTTCTTCTCCCTCTCCAAGTCCATGTGCTTCTTCTGCTCCTCAACCAATTGAGCTCGCAGGGATTCCACTTCCTCTTTCTTCTGGCGATCTTCCCGGTACTGCAGGATCTCTTGAAGGACCTCCTTCACTTGGATGTGAGGCTTGGCTTCCTTCAGGGCCTCGATTTCTTGCTTCAACTTATAGATCTCCAGATCTGCTCTCTCAATGGCTCTGGTCCTATCCACAATCTCATTTCTGAGTCGCTTCATCTCTGTTTGAGTTTCCGGGTCTGTTTTGTACTTAATGACCTCTTTTATGATCTCTTGCACTTCCACCCGAGGCCCTCTGCTCTTCAGAGTCGCCAGCTCATTCTGGCAGGCCCGGAGCTGCTCTTCCCCACCCAGGTATCGTCTCTCCTGCTCCATCATTTCGAAGCGAAGGTTGGCCACTTCGTTTTCAGCTTGAGGATCTGGACGAACGATTTCCCGCACCTTCTCCTGGACGATCACCGTGGCATTCTCCTCCTCCAGAGCCTGAATCTTCCTGAGCAGCTCGCCTTTCTCTCTCTCATTCAAGCGGGCCTTGGCCTTCTCTTCCTCGTACTGGCGCCGCAGTTCGTTCACTTCCCTTTCTGTTGCTATGTCCTTCTCTACTTTCAACACCTCCTTCACGGTGAGCTTGCCTTCTGCCATGGCTCGCTCTTTCTCCAGCCGCCTCAGCTTGTCTTGGAGGAAACGCAGCTCTTCTTCTTGCTGGTGCCTCAGCGTACTCTCCCTCTGCTTATTCTCCTGCAGCTGCTTATACTCCATCTCCACCTGGGGATCGTTTTGCATCTTCACCACCGCCTTTTCAGTCACTCTCTCCTGCTCCCTGATCCTCTCGTTGGAAAGAGCTGCAATCTGGTGGTAGAGAAGGGCCATCTCGTTCTGCCGGTTTCCTTCCTGTCTCTTGAGCTCCTCGAGCTCTTCTTTCAGCTTCAAGATTTCCTCTGCCTGGGCTTTGTCTGGCTCAATCCGCAGGACTTCCTTGACCACGTACTCCTGTCCCCCTTCTCTTTTCTCATGCTCTAGAAGTCCAAGCTTTTGCTTCAGGGCCTGTAGTTCCTCCTGAAGCCCCCGGTTCTTGCCCTGCTCGTCTGCCAGGTTCTGTTGCATCTTGTGGTAGTTCTCATCCAGCTCAGGGTCAGGCACTTTCTTGAACACTTCCTTCCTGAGCACAATCTCCTGTGGCTTCTGGTTCTGCAGCTGGAAGATGTTCTGCTGGATGACTTTGATCTCTTCCTCCAGATGCTGCCGAGACTGGGTCTCATCATCCAGTTCCTTCTTTAACTTCCAGATTTCTTCTAAGGGCTTCTTAGACTTGTTGATCTGGATGGATTCCTCTACCATTTGGAGGTCAGGTTGCTGTCATTGAGCAGAAAAGAAGGAGTCAGTTAAACCATCTCAACTGCATCCCTAAAGCAAAGAGCATAGCTCCTCAAACTCCCTCCAGGAAATTCCCAGAATATACAACTCTGCTGGTTGGACATCCTGAGAGTTGAAGCCTCCACTTCTCTGGAGAACATCAAGCTTGGGAAGGCTAAGCTAGGAAGTAAATTCTCTCCCCCCACATACACACTTTAATGCAGCTCAGATCTTAATGTCCATTTGGTAGTATTTTACGCATAGTTACTCAGCTGAGGTAATTGCAATAGCACTAGCATTTAGACTTATATGCCGCTTCACAGTGTTTTACAGCCCTCTTTAAGCGGTTTACAGAGTCAGCCTCCTGCCCCAACAATCTAGGTCCTCATTTTACCAACCCCGGAAGGATGGAAGGCTGAGTCAACTTTGAGCCAGTCGGGATCGAACTGTCGAACTGTTGGCAGCTGGCAGTCAGCACAAGTAGCCTGCAGTGCTGCATTCTAACCACTGCGCTACCACGGCTCATTTTTTTTAGCAAATATAGTTAGGATTGGAACATTATACTGCAACACACATACTCTTTTTAAAACTGTCTTGCTGGCATCTTCTATCTTTCCCATCATTTCCCTGGACTTGGTTTCCTAAATGAGAAGTCCTATTGACGTTTTGAGATACTTTGCACAAAAAGAACATTTTCTAAAATGTGAAATTCCACTCTGGTTTATCTGTACGTTTTACTGTCCAAGGATTATCTGAGACATATTTTCTAATTATGCCCCTAGCTTGTTAGTGCTTATTCTTCCACTGAAACCACTTGCTGGAACACAACATTAGACAGTTGTGCATTTCCCTTAACTGCCTAGCATTTCACCGCTCTCTTTTTTTCCAAGGAGCTGTAAATTATTTACCCGTGATACTTCCTGGGGGAAAAAGGAATTTTTTTTTTGTCTCTCTGCAGGGCTGTGCTAAATATTCAAAGGAGGTGCTTTGGAAAATACAAGAGCATCTCCTAAATTATGTAAAAAGCCTTATCCCCTCTCTCTCCCCGCCCCCCACAGCACTGGACAATTTTTTCCAGGCAACCACCCAACAATGATTACGAAAGCAAAGGTGAACTTCCATTTTAGGGCCAATTTAATACTTCTGCCACTGAAGACCAGCCATGTCATTGTTTATTATGGCAAATTATATTTCCTGGGATGACTCTATAGAGCCCATGAATATTATGATAACAAAATAACAGAGTTGGAAAGGATCTTGGAGGTCTTCTAGTCCAACCCCCTGCTCAAGCAGGAGACCTTATGCACATCATCAGACAAATCGTTGTCCAATCTCTTCTTAAAAGTGCTGGAGCAGCATCTTCTGGATGCAAGTCATTCCAATGATGAATTGTTCTAACTTAACTGTCAGGGAATTTCTCCTTAGTTCTGGGTTGTTTCTCTCCTTGATTAATTTCCATCCATTGCTTCTTGTCCTACCTTCAGGTGCTTCCTCAAATTAAGTTTTCTCATATTCTGCAGTTTCATTAAAATTTTTATCTGTAGGTGGCCATCCATGAACCACCTTTAGAGGTTGGGTTTTATCCATAAAAGTTGGGGCATTTTTCTGAACAAGAACTAGTAGAAAAGAGTTTTTTCTATTTACCTGTTTCAACAAGGTCTGAGCAAATTCCAGGTTCTGCAGCCTTTGCTTATTGATGGCATTGACCTCAGTGAATTTGGCAGCCAGGAGAGCTTCCTGCAAATGGAACATGGATTCATTTAGAGCAGGGGTCTTCAAACTTGGCCCTTTTATGACTTGTGGACTTGCAACTCCCAGAATTCCTCAGCCAGGCACGCTGGCTGAGGAATTCTGGGAATTGAAGTCCACAAGTCATAAAAGGGCCAAGTTTGAAGACCCCTGATTTAGAGAATGGTGGGATCAACTGGAAGGATCCATTTATTGAGGTTTGTTTGACTTGTTTGGCTCCTTTGACTTTATCTTATTTTCTGGTTTTAAATATATTTAACAATTTGCAAACAGCCCTGGGACTTGGGCAGCACAGTCAGCCAGATGTTTAGGCTGGATTTGGCATTTTTGTCCACCTATCCTTCCAAGGACCTGGGGTAGGCAAACGTCATTTGATGGTGTTAAAGATATAGTTGCAAGATGTAAGCTGTTCTAAGCAAAGCTGCCTTTTGCAATTGACTGGTGACCGTTTTGTCAATGCCAATAGTGTTCCAAAGGATGCTCCAGATGTTTTGGGATTGCACCCAAGGTGCCTTATCACTGTTGGTACTATCTTTGCTTTCTTTTGCCACAGTCGCTCTATTTGCAGGTCTTCATATATTAATATCATTAAAACTGAAAGAAGCCTAGCCAGTCAACGCAAGGCGTTGAACGTACCTAACACTCTGCTTTCTATTTTCCCCATGACGACAACCCATTGAAGTGGGTTGGGCTGAGAGAAAGGGACTGGCCCAAAGTCACCCAGCTGGCTTCCCCATCCTAGATTTCAGATGCTTTCTTTTCCCCAGCTAGTGGCCAGGAGTCCTACACCTAGAGTAGCTTGCTCTGAACCTTTGGTACAGTCCTGCTCAACATACCTCTTCTTTCACTCTAGAAGCTGCAGACTGGAGTCTTGGTCTCTTGTTCATGAAACCATTACGGCCATTTTCCAGATCCAGGATGGATCTCAGCTTTTCTGCTTCTAGTTCATAGTCCTAGGAAGAGGAGAGAGGGTGTAATATTCAAACGATGCTAGAGGCACCTACGAAGTGCAATTCTGCAATGGGGTGTAATTTTTTGGGGGGGGGGTTGTCATTCCTCTGTGCCACTCCTTACCTTCACTGCCTGTTGATACTGCTGGGCTTCTGAAGAGACCTTTTGGACCTCTTTATCCTTGCTTGCAATTTCTTCCAGAAGTTTCTGCAAAGCAAACAAAGGTGACAGTTTTTAAAGAGCAGGAGGTAGATGGCGCCATCTTACTTTGAATAGGGGCAGGAGAGGGGTGTTCCTGGCCTATCGGGCCCACGACTTATGGGAAAAGCCAATGGCAGGTTGGAACAACTAACGATGGATGGAGCCTTAGCCCAAAGTGGGTGGAGCTTGAAACCCTTCCATCTCTCCTTCTTTCCAATTCCTTAGCTTTAGAAAAATGCTAATTCAGCCGGGTTTTTAAAACTTGCTATACAGATGTATAAAAAATGAAAGTAGAGGACACCCAACAGCAGTGATGGGTGCACCGTTGGAAGACCTGAAGGACCAGGTTTGGGACAGATTTCTCCTGAAGAAAATCTACTAGTCACCAAGAGTTGACACCATCTTGACTACACATAATCAATGTAGATATCTAAACATGCTTCCTTTCAACCGTTGTTGCTTAAGCCTCCTCTTTTAGGGCTCATATCTAGCTCTGATCCGTCATGCAACCAAAGAGCATGTGGCATAGCTGTAGGACGTCCAGAATTCAATTCCTGGCCTCTGCAGGAAGCAGTTAGAGAACCTTGGAGTGAAAAAACTGGGAATTGCTTCTAAGCTTTGTTGAGAATACTCAGCTGGAGCCCATCAGCTATGTGAAGCACAGAAATCACTTTTGTTTTCCCCCCAAAAAATGCAATAGACTGGATAGAGTTGTATTGTACAATCTTTGCAGTTCCCCCCAGTTGTCTGATTACCTGTTGTTTCTTCAGCTTGGTTTCCACCTGAGAGACGTGGTCATTTTCTTGAGGCTCATAGTTGGGGATGTTTTCGAAATAACGTTTCAGTCCATCATAGCCAGCACGGTAGTTGGAATAGGCAGATTTTGCTTTCTGCAGGACTTGGGATCTAGAAGGGGGGTACAAGAGTCCTCGCATACATAACTGAGCCCAGAATTGCAGTCAAAACCATTGCAGACATAAGTTAAGGAAATATATCACCCGATCAAATTTTTGATTTTTTTTTTTAAGTGGTCTTTAAACGGAACGTCATAGTCATTAATTGAATCCATCTTCCCCCAGGGGTATTTTTTTTTGCTGGAAAAACCAGAAGTCGATGCTTGAAACCAGGAAAAAATAAACATTGCAAATTGCAGTCACGTGACCATAGGATGCAGCGAACGGCTGCAAAAGTGAGGTGGTTGCCAAATGCGATCATGTGACAGGGAAAGCATCGGCGTCATAACTTTGAAAATGGGTCGTAAGTTGCTTCTGGGGAGTTCATCCTAATTTTGAACGGTTATTAAGATGTATATAACTGAGCACCAAAGAATTGAGGCCTTTGAACTCTGGTGCTGGAGAAGAGTCCTGCGAGTCCCCTGGACTGCAAGGCGATCAAACCGGTCAGTCCTAGAGGAGATCCACCCTGACTGCTCTTTAGAAGGCCAGATGCTGAAGTTGAAACTCAAGTACTTTGGCCACCTAATGAGAAGGAAGGACTCACTGGAGAAGAGCCTGATGCTGGGAAAGATGGAGGGCAAGAGAAGAAGGGGACGACAGAGAAGGAGGTGGCTGGATGGAGTCACTGAAGTAGTAGGCGTGAGCTTCAATGGACTCCAGAAGATGGTAGAGGACAGGAAGGCCTGGAGGAACGTTGTCCATGGGGGTCGCGATGGCTCGGACACGACTTCGCAACTAACAACAATATAACTGACTTGAAAGAGCTAATGTTTCAGCTTCACCTTCGTTCTTCCAAAACTTCCAATACTCAAAACCTAAGTGATTTCTCCAATGATTTTTTAATTATATTTTGTGAAGATTTATTACTCAACCATCCTACGGTGAGGTTCTAGATCCTTAGAAGAATGTAAGTTCAGCTTACCAGTGTGCTATTGCTATTCTCCTACCTTCCCCCCCCCCCCCAACATCTCTATTCTACAACCCCATCTTTCACCTCTGTAGAACATTTTTGTGACATTCTTAATATCGGGGTGAAAAGCTGGCATTTGCCGTTATCACAAAATGGGCTAGGGAAAAATGTCTGGTCTTTTACTGCATAATACAGTAATCTATCTATCTGGCATTAAATCCCAGGGAGATATCAAGAAGGAATTCGTGGAGCTTTTCTAAGTTAGGAAGCAAAGCAAATAAACATCAGAGCAGTGTTTCTCAGCATTAGCAACTCTAAGATGTGCGGACTTCAATTCCCAGAATTTCTCCAGCCAGCATGAGTTGAAGTCCGCAAACCTTAAGAGATGTCCAGGTTGAGAAACACTGCATTACATGGAAAGAATAGGAAACACACAGTGAGTGCTACTTAACACACTTGACTGCCTTGCAACAACAGAGGCTGCAACTTCCATGAAATTCTAAAGCACCTTAAGAATGAAGCCAAAAAACCAACCAACAAACAAAAAAAGCTCTGTTGCAGAAGAACATGTTTAGAAAATGGTGACTTCAAGCTGTTCCACTGGTTAATTGTTCTCACGGTTAAAAATTTCCTAATACTGATGACAATTAATCGGTAGAACGGGCTGTGGATCCTCCATCACTGGAGGTTTTTAAGAAGAGATTGGACAGCCACTTGTTTGGAAGGGTGTAAGGCAGTGATGGCGAACCTTTTAGAGACTGAGTGTCGAAAAACCGCCCCGCCCACAGGGCCACCCACCACCTCCATGGCCCGCTGCAGATCGCCTAAGCGGCCCTGCAGTGCCATGGCAGCCACTTCCTCTGCCTGCACCCCACAGCATCATTTGCGCAATACGGAGCATGAGGGCGGAGTCTTATCCCTACTGTCCGGCTGCCATGTCCTTGGCTGCGCTGCTCCGCATGGGCTGCACCTGGGGGCGACTCTACTCTGGGGGGGGCTGTTGGTGAGGAGGGGACCACAGGGGGAGGTGGGGCTGGGGCAATGGTGTGTGTGCCCACAAAGAAGGCTCTGAGTGCCGCCTCTGGCACACGTGCCATAGGTTCACCACCACTGGTGTAAAGTAATAATTAATAATAATAATAATAATAATTAATAATAATAATAAAGTTGGAAGGGACCTTGGAGGTCATCGAGTCCAACCCCCTGCTCAGGCAGGAAACCCTATACCATTTCAGACAAATGGCTGTCCAGTCTCTTCTTAAAAACTTCCAGTGTTGGAGCATTCACCGCTTCTGGAGGCAGGTTGTTCCACTGATTTAATTGTTCTCACTGTCAGGAAGTTTCTCCTTAGTTCTAGGTTGCTTCTCTCCTTGATCAGTTTCCATCCGTTGTTTCCTGTCCTGCCTTCAGGTGCCTTGGAGAATAGCTTGACTCCCTCTTCTTTGTGGCAGCCCCTGAGATATTGGAAGGCTGCTATCATGTCCCCCCTCGTCCTTCTTTTCGTTAAACTAGACATCCCGAATTCCAGCAACCGTTCCTTATATGTTTTAGCCTCCAGTCTCCTGATCATCTTTGTTGCTCTTCTCTGTGCTCTTTCCAGAGTCTCAGCATCTTTTTTTACATCGTGGCGACCAAAACTGGATGCAGTAGGACCAGATGACCTCCAAGGTCCCTTCCAATTCTGTTATTCTTAAATGGGTGCTTCCTTCTCCTGCCACTTTGCCAGTCCATCCTCCCTTTTCCCCCAGGTCCTCCTTGATGACCCCCCTGACATCGTCTCCCCCTCCCCTTCCTGACCTGTAATCCAACTGCTTGTTGAGGTTGCTAAATCGCTGGTTGAGCTTGTGGAGTTCAGCCTCCTGGCGCTCGATGTCTGGGCAGTGTTCTTGGAACTGGCTTGCCAAGGTACTGGAACATTTCTTGGCCTTCTCCAAGTCTTGATGGGCCTCATTCAGTAGCTGCTGGACCTGGAGTTCAGAATTCAGGACCTGGGAAGAAGAGGAGGATGGTTCTTAGCAAACGCCGGGGATGAGGATTCTGACGGTCTTATATTTTGGAGTGCACACAACCCTGTTTCAGTCAAGGATTTTCTATCTCCTATGACAGTGGTTGTCAACCTTTTTAATGCCGTGACCCCAACCGGTCGTAAGTCGAGGACTAAACCGGTCGTAAGTCGAGGACTAAACCGGTCGTAAGTCGAGGACTAAACCGGTCGTAAGTCGAAGACTAAACCGGCCGTAAGGCGAGGACTACCCAACCGGTCGTAAGTCGAGGACTTTCTCTGCCCGGGAGCGCCGCGCATGCGTGGTTCCGCCCCCTGCGCCGGCCGAGGCATAGCTGGCAAGCGGCAGAGACGGAGCAGGCCGACCACCAGCTGGCCCAGCTCAAGGGAGGTAAGGCACCCGCCGGAAAAGGGGGGAAAAAATGGCGGACAAAAAAAATGGCGGACAGCCTTGCTTGGCGACCCCCATGAAATGGTCGATCGACCCCAAATGGGGTCCCGACCCACAGGTTGAGAACCACTGTCCTACGGCATGTCAAAAACTACACTCAAGATAAAAAGGCAGTGCACAGCTGAAGAGGCCACAGCTAATCGAAACACCACAAGGAAAGTACCTGTTTAATAAACATGGATATATGGAAGCCTCAGCTAATGAAGGTTAATATACGTGTCCCAGAATAATGTTGCAGGATCCAATCTGAGTCGGTCACCGGGACCAAAGATTTATTCTTCCACAGTTTGGGGCTTGTGCTGGATCCCATCCTCAGGGAACTTCTGTCTCTCTCTCTCTCTAGAATGTCTGCAATGAGCTGATCTACTGGGCTGTTCTGTCAACACCCTAATCAACAACTAAAAGCTACACACAACCAGGCACCACATAAATACAATGCTTAGAACAGTTCAGTGCTCCCATTCTGATGAGAGAGAAGTTTCCTGAGGATCGGCTCCAGCACGAACCCCAAAGCTTGGAAGAATAAACCTTTGATCCTGGTGACCGACTCAGATCGGATCCTGGAAGCCTCAGCTGACTATGACTTCAACTCAATGGTAAAAAACACACGAGCTGTTTTGGATGTTTACTCAGATGCCAGCCTTTCTCAAAGGGCCTCACAAGAGTTCACAAGCTTGCCTAGTCAAGGTTATACTCTGTGTATACTCCCAAGAATAGGTTAGGCCAGGGGTAGGCAACCTTGGCTCTTTTATGACTCGTGGACTTCAACTCCCAGAATTCCTGAGCCAACATAACTCAGCATGGAAACCTCTCCCTTTCCCCTCAGCATGGCTGGCTCAGGAATTCTGGGAGTTGAAGTCCACGAGTCATACAAGAGCCAAGGTTGCCTATCCCTGGGTTAGGCAGAAAGGTATCAAATAATAAATTGAGATGCAGATCTAGGAGTCTCATACATAGCTAAGAAAATTAAAACACTTTCTGGTATTGGTGTGTGTGTGTGTGTGTGTGTATGTTTTCGTAGATTTGTTTTCGTATATACATACATACATA
Organism: Protobothrops mucrosquamatus; assembly: GCF_001527695.2. Classification (NCBI taxonomy): domain Eukaryota; kingdom Metazoa; phylum Chordata; class Lepidosauria; order Squamata; family Viperidae; genus Protobothrops; species Protobothrops mucrosquamatus. Next base: position 1,026,633 of record NW_015387134.1, read on the forward strand.
CATACATACATACATACATACATACATACACGGGTACACAAAGACAATCAGACAAGCCTGCTCCATCTTGCAGCCTTCTAACTCTGTTGGGCTACAATGTCTATAATTTCAGAAGGCCATATTGTCTTTGGAGTTGAAGGACACCAACATGAAGAGGCGGGATAAAAATCCAAACAAATAAATAAATAAATAAAATGAAGAACTCTTCATTTCCACTTTCTAGCTTCCGTAGGTTTCTGAGAAAGAGAGCTAAGCCACCCACCATCCACAAGATGCCTTCATTCATACAGACAAGCCAACATTTTCCTTCCTGTATTTGAAACCATTCCTCCTCTCTCAAATAACAGCCACTCACCATCAATTCTTCTCTCTTGTGCTCCAGAGCGTGAACATCCTCAGGAATTGTGTCTTCGATAGCCAGCTTGTTCTCATAGCCAGAAAGCAGATCTCTCCCTTGTTGAAGGACCTTCTCAAGGTGATTGGCAACATCAACCCTGTAAGGACAGATGGAAAGAATTATTCATTCTTCTCATCCCATCTCCTTCAGCTAGAATTCCCAGTTGGGATGACCTGTGCATGTATACATTTCCATCCTATCTAAAGTTTATTTATTCTAACAAGCTGGTTGACAACCTGCAACTCTCATCCCCAATGGAATCTTGTGTAGAGGAATATGGAGATAACCTTGATGAATGTGTGCAGGAGCCATTAAGGAAAAAATGAAGGACATCTCAGCCCTGAGAAAGGACCGAGAATGAGAAAGAAACTCAAAATAACCCCATTTTGATTCTGTTTAGGATAAGAGAGGAAAGATTTTGTTACTGTACCCTACAACAATAAGATAGTGTTAATAATAACAATTTTCGAAAAGAAAAAAGAAGTCTGAACAGTGGACGTGGCAGTGGCTGGTGACAGCAGGATAGAAAAGAAAAGAAGAAAAAAGGAGGGATGGAGGGAGGAAGGAAGGAAGGAAGGAAGGAAGGAAAAAAAGAAAAAGAAAATCAGAAAGTATAAAGACCCGCAAATAGAAGTAGAACTGTGGCAAGATAGCAAAAGATAGAACTCATAGTAATGTGTCCCTTGGGTTCAATTCCAAAACTCTGGAGCATCTCTTGAACACCATTGGCATTGACAAAATCGCCATCAATCAATTGCAAAAGGCAGCTTGACTTAGAACAGCTTACATCCTGTGACCATACCTTTAGCAATATCTGTCTATCCCAGGTCCTTAGGAAGGACTCGATAAGTGGATAAAAATGACAAATCCAGTCCAAACATCTGGCTAACTCTACGACCAACCACAATAATCCTTGTAACATCTGTTTCCTGACATGGTCTACTTTAAAGGGCTGACAGCTTCTCTTCTGCTCATTGGCCATCTGCAGGAACTCCAACAAATTCACTCCCACTCTCCGTATAAAACACAGTTCTCAGATCAAGAATTCGGGTAACTATTAAGCAATCCATAACAGCTGACATACACATACTGTATATACCATATCTAAGTATGGTTACACAGTGAGATTGTGAGTAAGAGACTCTGGAAAGAGTACAGAGAAGAGCAACAGATGATTAAGAGTCTGGAAGCTAAAATATATGAAGAATGGATGCAAGACTTGGGTACGTCTATGCTAGTGAAAAGAAGAACTAGAGGTGACATGATAGCAATGTTCCAACATTTGAGGGCTGCCACAAAAAAGGGGAGGGTCAACTTATTTTCCAAAGTACCTGAAGGCAGAAGAAGAAACGATGGATGGAAACTAATCAAGGAGAGAAGCAACCTAGAACTAAGGAGAAACCTCCTGACAGAACCATTAACTAGTGGAACTGCTTGCCTTCAGAAGTTGTGGGTGCCCCACTGCTGGAGGCTTTTAAGAAGAGACTGGACAGCCACTTGTCCAGAAGATGGTATAAAGTCTCCTGCTTGTGCAGGGGGCTGGACTAGAAAACCTCCAAGGTCCCTTCTGTCTCTTTATTCCGTGCTGTTAATCCTCGCTCCAACATATTTTGGTTCTAAAGGATCCGCTTCCAGAAATTCCTGTAACATTCCTCCATTTATCCTAAAGATCCTCGCGAAAATTCAAAGCGATCCGTGCTTAGGAAGAAGGTTTATTTTCATTTGAGGCAGTGGCCTTGGGCCAAATTTCCAGCAGAGGAAGAACAGGGATCAAAGGGGCAGTTCACCCATCCCTTTCTTCCCCTTTAAGAGCTTTTCTTTCCAGCTTGCTCATTTTCCACCCCAACCAGTGCCGGCCTCACTAGCATTTAACTCAGTTCTGCTACCTCCCAGGGCTAAGAGCTCAGCTGTCCTTCCGCAGCTTAACCTAATTCAGTACCAATTACATAAAAGGCATTAAATGTTATTAAAGGAACTAGGTTTGCACCAACAAGCTTTGGGGTAATGGCTGGACGTTCCCAAGAATAGGCAAATGCTTCTGTCATTACTTCAAGGTTGTTTATCTTGGGATCTTCCACTACAAAGTACGAGGTCCTTCCCACCAGAGAGATGGGATGGAACAAGGTCCTGCATGAGTAAAGGATCCCTCGGTGGAGTTGCAACATGCAGCATTGCAGTGAAGCAGAGAGACAGGGAGCATCGTGACCCTACACTGCTCGTTTCATCCTTCCAAGGTTGTGGCTTCACAATGAGGCCTTGTTCATGGTCACTCATGCCTTGGTCACCTCCCATCTGGATTACTGCAATGTGCTCTACAATGCTGCTACCCTGGAAACTTCAACTGGTCCAGAATGAACTTTGATTCAGCGTCAGGTTTCTGTTGTTTTTAATGTTTTGATTGGTTGGGTTTTATAGTTTTAGTTCAAGACTTGGGCCTTGAAAGTGGACTTGCTAACCACAAAACCGGAGTCCTAACCACATGAGCCAGCGTGCTCCTAATGTTCCTGAGTGAAAATGATGCGAGTGGTAGCCTATCATATTTGGAACCTTCCAGGATGGAGAAGATTGGTCCCTCCATGGTAGAGCATGGAAGAGACTAGAAGCATTTGAAATGTGGATTTACAGGCGGCTGTTACGTACAGTATAAGCTGGGTTGACAAGATCAGAAATGAGGAGGTGATAAGCTGCCTGGGAAAGCCAAGGGAAATCATCAAAACAATTAAAAAACAAAAGTTAGAATATTTCGGACAGGTGATGCGACACCTAGAAAAATACGGCATACTCCATTTAATCCTCCAGGGAAAGATGGAAGGCCAATGAGGTCCAGGCAGAAGAAGAACATCGTGGCTTCAAAATCTAAGGGACTGGTTTGGACAAAACTCAGCAGCACTTTTTCGTGTGGCTGCTGATAAAACCAGGATCGCCAACATGATCGCCAACATCCGATAACGGATATGGCACAAGAAGAAGAAGAAGATGGTAGAGCAGAATCAGCTCTGCTGAAGTTTTCCCGTTTCAACCCAAAGATACCAAAGAGGAACTGTGATATTCCATGTGCAACCCAAAGGGTCTAATGACGAGCTGTGGCATCTCTCCAAAGCACGCATGCTGTCCAAAAGTGCTTGCAAAGTTCTCAAAGACAGCTGGTCAATGGGCCTGGAAGAGGGACTGGAAAAGACCTGGATTGTGAGGCACCGGATGAATTCCTGTCTTGGAGAAACTGCAGGAAAGGAGACGCACTTACTTCTCTTGAGCAGCATTGAGAAGTTGGGTGACCCAGTTGTACTTGTTGTTGGTCTCCTCTATTTTGCTTTTCACCAAGGTGGTACTGCTGGACTCGGGCATCGACTCGATGAGGGCTTCACATTCCTGGATCTTGCTTGTTTTCTCTGGCTCAATGCGACGGATCTGATTGGTGACATTCTGCAGAGATGTTTCGGAGGGGAAAAGGTGAGAGATGCAGATGAGTAGTGATCATGGCAGCATCCCTGTAATGTTTAAGCCAGCTGGAGAAGATCTCCACGGTATTGTCCTACTTAGGTTTGTAACTGAATGCAAGATAAATGCTTCTGTCCTGCTAATCCAGTGGTTCTCAACCTTTTTAATGCCGCGACCCCAACCGGTCGTAAGTCGAGGACTAAACCGGTTGTAAGTCGAGGACTAAACCGGTTGTAAGTCGAGGACTAAACCGGTCGTAAGTCGAGGACTGTCCCTGCCCGGGAGCGCCGCACATGCGTGGTTCCGCCCCCTGCGCCGGCCGAGGCGTAGCTGGCAAGCGGCAGAGACGGAGCAGGCCGACCACCAGCTGGCCCAGCCCAAGGGAGGTAAGGCACCCGCCGGAAAAGGGGGGGGAAAATGGCGGACAAAAAAAATGGCGGACAGCCTTGCTTGGCGACCCCCGTGAAATGGTCGATTGACCCCAAATGGGGTCCCGACCCACAGGTTGAGAACCACTGTGCTAATCCAAGGTTCTGTCCCACCTAGTCTTAGCCCAAGCCTAACTGCCATTTTCAGGATTCTTTGCTTCCTTATAGCCACACAGCTCACCTGTCCCCTGTCTTCTCCTACAGTCTTTGCACCTTTGCTCCAAAAAGTATCATTCCCCCCCCCCCAGATCCAGCATTGGCAAATGGTGGAAAGCTCCCATCCACCCCAAAGTGCCTTTACCTTAAGGTCTTTGGAGCGCTCCGCGCTATCTTGCACCGCCCTGCTTTGCTCCAGGGGGGGTCGAAGGTTTGCAGTGGTGGCCTTCTCCTGCTTATCTAGTTCACTGTTCACTTTCTCCAACTCCGCCAACAGTTGCCGTATCTGTACGGACGCTGCGTCTGAGGAAGTTTGGGGGAAAAATTAGTTTGGTCTAGCAATGAGTTTGTGGAAGAGGCAGGGAACAGTTCCACACACACCCTTCTCAATGTAAAGGCCTGCTGATGTGTCATGACGTCACAGGTTTAATTCATCATACGGGCAGTCCTCAACTTATGACTATTCATTTAGCAGCTGCTCAAAGTTGATTGATGACTGGCCCTGGCACACTTAATCATTGCAGCATCCCCACAGTCGCATGATCAAAATTTGGGTACTTGGCAAGCGGCATGCGTTTACAACACTTGCAGGATCTCATGGGATCCCCATTTTTGACCTTCCCAGCCAGTTTCCAACAAGCAAAGTCAATGGGGGGAAAAGCAGATTCGCTTAACGACTGCATGATTCATGTACAGTTCTCTTACAAAGAACCGCAGAAGAATTGAGCGCATGGTTCCCTTTTGTGCGGAGCCCAGGGTCTTCCTAGATACCTTGCGGTGTACCCACCTCCAATGCTCTCTGCCTTTAAGGTATTGTAGCGATCCTCCAGACGATTCTTTGTGCAACCAGTTTTCTGTTTCACACATTGATAGTGGCTAGCAATGCTGTAGAACAAAAGGACACAGACCTCGTTGGGCAAAGAACTCTCGGGAGCTTTCAAAGAACATGAGAATTTGAGAGACGGAAGGAAGGCCCTTGGAGGAGGCCATCCACACACTTTGCCTTCGGCTTGTGTGGATGCAAGCTAGGTCAAGCAATGCTTACTTGTCAGCCGTGGTGAGCGATTCTGGATCGGTGGGAGGAATCATGAAACAGACTCCTGGGGCTTTGATTGTATTTCCTCCGCTGTCGGTGACTTCCCAGAACTCTTCGTTGTTCTTGTGCAGAGTGTATCGGCCGCCACGTAAAATCTGATACTGAGACGGAAAGATTTTGGGGTAAGTCTGGGGTCCGATCCCACCCCAATCTTTGCAGCCCCTTGGAGTGTGGACAGAACCCAGCTCATGCTTTTGCAAAACAGCTGCCCCTTTTTTGTAACAAGGAAGGGTCAAGGCCTCTGCTTGTTACCCTGAATCATGCAAAATTTCCAGCAAAAGTGAGCTTGTTTAGAGGAGCACTGAGACAGCCTTGAAGCAGATATGGGGCAGCCATTAGGAAAATAATGAACGTAACCCAGAAAGACAGAAACGGGTGAGGAATAAACTCACAGGTCCAGGACCTTGATTCTCTGTGTTACAAGAGGGAGAGAAAACTAAATGCTCTCCGGTTTTCAAGACTGATATCAGCCCATTGAGGTAGGAAACAGACACCACAAGAAAGAGATACAAAAACTACCAGAACTCTATTTTTGTAAAAAAATATTGCTTATAAGAAGAGAATTTTGAAAGCTGCCCAGATCTTTGTATTCCTCTATAGCCTGGGAATCTGCATTCAGCACTATACAAACACAGTCCGTCAAATAACGCGCAATCTATTTCCAAAGCAAATGTGTTTGTAGGGATTTAAATTAAAAACAAAACAAAAAGGAATTATGAATGATTTAAGGAATGTATGACAAAAATAATGAAAAGAAGAAGCCTTCTGCCACAGATTCCCTCCCATAGACCGGTACGCTCCCACAGAGCGGGCCTCCTCAGGGTGCCGTCGGCCAAGCAATGTAGGCTGGCGACCCCCAGGGGGAGGGCCTTCTCTGTGGGTGCCCCCACCCTCTGGAATGAACTACCCCCCGAGATCCGGATGATTCCGGATCTCCTTACTTTCCGCCGCGCCCTCANAATATCTCAGGGACTGCCCCAAAGAAGAGGGAGTCAAGCTATTCTCCAAAGCGCCTGAAGGCAGGACAAGAAGCAACAGATGGAAACTAACCAAAGAGAGAAGCAACCTGGAATTAAGGAGACAGTTAGAACAATTAATCAATGGAACAACTTTCCTCCAGAAGTTGTGGGTGGTACATCTCTGGCGCTTTTAAGAAGAGACTGGACAGTCATTTGTCCGAAATGGTATAGGGTTTCCTGCCTAAGCAGGGGTTTGGACTAGATGACCTCCAAGGTCCCTTCCAACTTTATTGTTCTTATTATTATTATCAATGCAGCATCTCACAACATAACTGGCTGGATGAGCAGCTGCTCCATCTTTGCAAACTCTGACACCATAGCACTTAGACGAAGTGTCTGTGATGCCACTAGCAGCAATCAGTCTCCAGTGTCAATTACTGATGCATTTACAAGGCACGTCCTATCGCAGGTGTGTCCTGTGTAGAGCCAGAGGATCACAGTCTCTTACCTGCTCATTTTCGTAATCACAGAGGGCTTCCACAGGGATAGGTTTAAGGGGGGGCTCTCCTCGATACTTCAGTGGAAGAACCTGCTGACTACGTTTTTGTAAGGAGCTCACCACATCCTCATACTTGTCCAAGGCCTTTTCCTGGTCCTAAAGGAGAAGAAAGCAAAGATTCTAGAATCGCCAGGAAAGGAAAGCTTGAGGTGCAACAGCTGGAGGAATGCAGAGATGGTTGCACCCAAGTTGGGTTTGACCCAAGCCCAACTTTTATGTGGACCTTTGAATCCAGGAGTGGGCAGATGTCATGGCTGTGCAATCTACTGGGCTATCCAGGGCCAAGACCCATCAGAAAGTTGGTGCAAATGATTTATCTTAGAATTAAATCAATCTGAACCCAGTAACTTCAGAACTAGAACTAAATAAAAAGGTTTCCCTTGTCCAGTCATCTAACACTAGGGGGCAATGCTCATATCTGTTTCCTAGCCAAGAGAGCCAGCATTATCCAAAGACGCTTCGGGGGCCATAAGACCAGCATCATGACTACATGCCAAACGCACACAGGACACTGTTACCTTCCCATCAAAGTGGTACCTATTTGCCTACTTGCATTTTCATGCTTTCAAACTGCTAGGTTGGCAGAAGCTGGAGCAAGGATGGGAGCTCACCCCTCACAGGGTGCTTAGGTCTGAAACTGCCAATCTTCTAAACAACCCAGAGTCTTAACCACTAAACCACCCGCGCCCCCTCGAACCAAATGAGTTCCTAAGTAACATCTACTCCAACTTGCTTCCTATAATTTAGGCCAGGAAGAGCACCAGAGCCAGACTGGTTGACCCAGAATGCTAAGATGTAATTCCATCGTACATCCATTATTATAATTTTGTGGTTGATCTGGTACAATGTGGTTCCTTTCTTTTCTGCTTCCCGGATGGTGATTCCCATCCACCAGGACTGAGCACTGTGTGGGAATTAAGTCACTGCAACTCCCTCAAGCACCTCTCAGCAGAGGGCACTGGGAGAGCCCAAGGATTTTGCCTATCAGGCAGATCTCTCAGTAGATCACAATTTCTGCTGAAAAGCAAAGTGGGAAGAAGATAATTATTCCTTGCGCTCGTTACACTACTGTGATTGATAGGAAGTTGGAAGGAGGCATTGTGAGCTAATTAAAGAGAGCTGTGCCTACTTGCCACACCTTTTGTGAACAAAGCACATGTGCTTAGTACTTTGCTAAGGATCTCCAGAATGGGTCCATCAGGGAAGGAGATAAAAAAGTATGTATTGTTAATCTCAGAAAATCTCTCCAATTTTAAGCCAGCAATTCTGGGCATCTCAACAAGTATAAACCATAAAATCAGAACTATGAATGAACGTAATGCAATTATAATTATAAGAGAAAAAAAATGGAAATTAATTATAGAGCCAAGCTGGATCTGCCCTTGAGATCCCCAAATCCTAAAATTGGAAGATACCAGACACCTTGCTTAATGCAAGAATCTAAGCCAGTGTTTCTCAACCTTGACAATTTTAAGGCATGTGGACCTCAACTCCCAGAATTCCACAGCCAGCAATGCTGGCTGTGGAATTCTGGGAGTTGAAGTCCACATGCCTTAAAATTGTCAAGATTGAGAAACACTGATCTAAGCCAAGCACCCTCAACCAATGGAGTGCCATCTTCCAGTGAAAGTGATATCATCTTGTTGGGAAAATAAGGCCATTGTCCAACTGTTCTTCCTGTTAAGAAGACCCATCATGCAGTCAGACTCTGCTCTCTTGTGACTGTTATCCATTGTTGTGATGCCTTCGACCACAAGCCCATCACGCCTTGGTCCAGCATGGACTATTTCCACACTGGTCAAAGAGGAGAGTGTTATAATAGTTAACTCTGGGGGACAGTAACCTGGAGATAGTGACTTAGACTGAACTCCAGAGAAGACAGTATATGTCATTTCCCTCAAGCAGGTTAGCAAATTCTCCTTGGTCTAGTTGCTGGAGGGACAAATTGAATGGAATGATATCTTGATTCCTGCACAGCTTCCATAATAAAAAAAAAAGGACGTATTCAAAAATGGCTTGCACATTAGACAAATCATAGCTCAGTGTAATGTGTAGATTCTTGGTGGCTTGGAGCCCATGAATCAGATCCACTTCCCCCAAAAACTGTTGCTGTTTCACTCCACTTTTTCTACACAGATTCTGCTCAATGCATATCTATTTATTTTATTTATTTACCGTATTTGTATATGATCAATAGGTACGTAAGTCAGAACTAGGACGAATCGAGGGAATGCATAGGTCAGCGATGGCGAACCTTTTAGAGACTGAGTGCCCAAGAACCACCCCACCCCGCCGTCCTGCCCCCCGCCCACCTGCAGGGGCACCCACCACCTCCACGGCCTGCCGCAGATTGCCCAAGTGGCCCAGCAGCACCATGGCGGCCATGCCCTCCGCCCACGCCCCGCAGCATCATCTGTGCACAATGGAGCGTGAAGGTGGAGTCTTGTCCCCACTGCCCAGCTGCCATGTCCTTGGCTGCGCTGCTCCATGCGGGCCATGCCCAGGGACAACTCTCCTGCGGGTGGGCTGCTGGTGAGAATGGGGAGGAGGCGGGGCTGGGGCAACAGCATGCGTGCCCATAGAGAGGGCTCTGAGTGCCGCCTCTGGCACCCGTGCCATAGGTTCGCCACCACTGGCGTAGATCTTAGCTTGCTGTGGTAGCTATCGTGGCTGCCATTCTGCTAGCTTTGCATCACATCCTGCCAGCCTGACATTAGCAACGGGAGGGGGGGAGGAGGAAGAGACTGGAATGCGGGAAGACAAGGGAGGGTTTGGGAGCCGCGCCGTGCTGGCCCGAACAGTGAAACGCACCAATCCAGCCCAAGGTCACCCAAAGGAATGTTGAGACGAAGAAGGTGCGAGCTGAGAGTCCGTTACCTAAACAACCTGAGAGCTTCTAATTGGACATTGACCGATTACAGGGGGTTGGCCAGGGGAGAAAGAAAGTTAACTGTGTTCTTTGTGCGCCAAACCAGCAGATTCCGCTTTGTGACTTCTGTAACCACTTTTGCTTTCAGTGAAGTATACTCTTGGAAAACGATGGGCCAGGAGACTTTCTCTGCTAACTAACAAGTGGGATGGATGACGCTAGATGTCAACGCTGCTAACATTGGATGTTCTTGCTTTGACAAAATATGCAGAGCTGTGTGGTATTTTTAGAGTTAACTTAAGATGATGCTGGGGAGGGGAGGAGAAAGAATGTACGTGGGGAATTATTTTAGAAAAAAAAAAATCCAGCGCTGCAAATAGGGAATCTTTGGCCTTCAAACTGATTGGAGAACGTGATTTATGAGAGCAAATTAAGGGAGGGAACATGCTGGCAAAATATGTGCTATGGGGAGGAGAATTTAGATCTTGGCATCCTTCATTCATGCCATGCCGACATTTTGTTACGTGAATAAAGACTTTTTAGGATAAACAATGCCTGGAAGTTCTTTGAGGTGTTTCATTAGTCGGAACCATGACATCATGCCAAGATGCTTTCAGCTCCAACTGCCCTCACCCCCAAACACCGGGAGTTGCCACCCTCCATGATGGTGCCACGTGATGTGAAACTTTGATTTTGGGTTTTGCTGATTAGGTAGCTTCGTTGTTGTAGAAATGGCTAGCATATATTATAATATAAAAGTAAAAAGTTGAGGTTACCTTATTTGATTTCACCAAAAGGAGTTGGAAGTCAACACTTTTTCTTTCTCTTTCCTCCCCACCCTACACTTTTCCCCCTTCTTCCCCTTCCCCTCCCTTGTTCCCCCATTACTTTCTTTTGTATTTTTGTATTTTGTACTATGTTTTGATAAACTAATACAATTTTGGAACATGATGGTGCCACACGCAATCAAGATATTCTCCTTCCTACCGCCAACCTCCATCCCCAGGCTTGTCCAAATAATTAATAGCCTTCCTTTCTCTTTCTAAATACTTGCCTCCAGGTCATGCAACAAGGTTTCCATCTGGTACCGGTCTTTGAATTCTGGGCTATATTTCTGGTCCAGATCTGTGTCTACTTTTCTGAGAAGTTCCTGTGCATCCTTGGCATCTTTTTGGAACTGCAGGGAAGAGAGAAGAAAAAGTCAAATCCTCTTTTCTTTTTGATAACAAGTCATTCTTGAGAGGGAAGAGATGAGAAGGTAGCATCACTGAAAACCTGGAAATGGGGAGAGGGGAGGGGAGAATAAGAGAGGAGAGGAGGGGAGAGGAGAGGAGAAGGGAGAGGAGAGGAGAGGAGCCTCGCCCCTTGGCAGAATTTTGCTCAAGACCACCATATTGACTTTACTGACACATCCTGTGGTTCCTTCCTTCCTCCCTCCTCTGTCCTCCCTCTCCTTCCTTCCTTCCTTCCTTCCTTCCTTCCTTCCTTCCTTCCTTCCTTCCTTCCTTCCTTCCTTCCTTCCTTCCTTCCTTCCTTCCTGAGCTGGCCATAAACAAGGAGTGTATATCGGAGGTGGTGACCCTTTGAGAGCTGTATGCAACGAAATTTCATTTTGATGTATGCCGATTGGTGTACATTCAAAGTGACAATAAAGTTGTTGTTGTTGTTGTTGTTGTTCCTCCCTCCCTCCCTCCCTCCCTCTCTCTCTTTCTTTCTTTCCTTCCTTCCTTCCTTCCTTCCTTCCTTTCTTTCTTTCTTTCTTTCTTCTCCCTCCCTCCCTCCCTCCCTCCCTCTAATTTGAATACCGTTCAATTACATGAAATAATTGGCGTGTACAGCTATTCCTTTCCCTCCTCTCCCTGTGAAAAGCCCCCATCTCAGCTCTACGCAAGTCATAAAAAGCCCTGCCGTTCCATTCATGCGGTTGGCCTCGGGACAAAGCCACGCCCTTGCATATGAAAACATGACTTGAAAGCGGTCCCCCTAGTTGCAGGCGAGCCTTTTGTCTTACGCAAAGGGGAGGCACCGTCCTCCGGCAGGGGAAGGACAGAGACATCCTTGTTCAGGACCATCTACCCCAGGGGTAGTCAACCTTGGCTCTTTTATGACTCATGGACTTCAACTCCCAGAAGCTGTGCTGGCTCAGGAATTCTGGGAGTTGAAGTCCACGAGTCATAAAAGAGCCGAGGTTGACTACCCCTGGTCTACCCAATGAGGAAATTCAGCCCTTGGAACAAAACGGACCGAACGCATCCTTGAGACTAGGGCAGAGGTTTCTATGGGCCAGGAAGGTCTTCTCCTAAGCCACCTTCCAAAAGCAGAGCGTTGCCTCATCTCTTACAGCACAAGAGAGGTTTGGAGAAGAACTCGTCTGACAAGATTGTTTTCCCACCAGCTCTTTCAGATGTTCCCTCTGTAAACAGGTCCGGCTGCAACACCTGACCTGCCTCGACAACCTTCACGCAAAGCTGCGCTAGACAAACTGTCTGTCAGGTTTGTTTGCTAGCGGGATGCAAGGTGGCCTCCTCCCGGTTCCTCCCTTACAAAGGAGACAAAGCAGATTTGGTTTTGCTATGTAAGAAGAACAGCCCTACAGTGACGGCACACCTGGAAACGTTCTCCCACCTCCGGTGCACACCTCTGCACCTCTGCACAATTTTCTAACAAAAGAATGCGATTTGGAACTCAGCTGGAGACCTCAAAACTTCCGTCTTCCAAAGGTTTTCCCCAACCATAATTGTAAACAGGATAATCACCGAATGGGTGACTGGACAAAGGATTATGTCCTTTGTTAACTACGTGGATTATGTCCATGTTAACTAATTGTAGTTTCTATCCTTTCTCTATTTTTTTTTTTTTTGATATTGCTTATAACAAGAGAAGTTTGAAAGCTGCCCAGATCTTTCTATTCCTCTATAGCAGTGGTTCTCAACCTGTGGGTCGGGACCCCATTTGGGGTCGATCGACCATTTCACGGGGGTCGCCAAGCAAGGCTGTCCGCCATTTTTTTTGTCCGCCATTTTTTCCCCCTTTTCCGGCAGGTGCCTTACCTCCCTTGGACTGGGCCAGCTGGTGGTCGGCCTGCTCCGTCTCTGCCGCTTGCCAGCTACGCCTCGGCTGGCGCAGGGGGCGGAACCACGCATGCGTGGCGCTCCCGGGCAGGGAAAGTCCTCGACTTATGACCGGTTGGGTAGTCCTCGACTTACGATCGGTTTAGTCCTCGACTTACGACCGGTTTAGTCCTCGACTTACGACTGGTTGGGGGGTCGCGGCATTAAAAAGGTTGAGAACCACTACTCTATAGCCTGGGAATCTGCATTCAGCACTATACAAACACAGTCCATCAAATAACGTGCAATCTATTTGCGAAGCAGATGTGTTTGTAGGGATTTACATTTTTTAAAAAAAACAAGAACAAATTATGAATGATTTCAGGAATGCATGACAAAAATAATGAAAAGAAGAAGCCTAATGAACGCAAGGGCAACTAGTGGTGCTTCAAACGCGATAGACCACAATTTCCATCACCCTTAACTAGCATTAGTTAGGTATCAACCCAGCATCTCACAACATAACTGGCTGGGTGTGAGCCAGCTGCTCCATCTTTGCAAACTCTGACACTATAGCACTTAGACGAAGTGTCTGTGATGCCCCATTCCTTTTTGCAGTGTTCCTATAACAGATGCCATTAAAAATAGGTCATAAAATCGGGCTGGTCACGTGATGTCCCACTTTAGGACCATCACAAATTATCACCGTAATCATCAAATGTGCGACTGGAGAAAGGAACCACAGGAATTATGTCCATGTTAACCAATTGTAGTTTCTATCCTTGCCTCACCCATTCCTTTTTGAAAAGCAAAAGTTCTGCCATTCAGATCAAGGGTCACCCTTTGTCTGGAAAAGTTGAAGCTCTGAGTTACAAAATGAGTACGGAAGGAATTCACTGAAACCAAATAGCCCTAGAAGGAACAATACAGATAGTCCTCGAATTATGGCGGTTTGCTTAATGACTGTTTGAAGTTACAAAGGATGCCCTCCCCATCTAAAAACCACTTATGACTTGGTTTCAAAATTCTGATGGCTTGACTCCCCCTGCATTTTACTCTAACCCTGCATTTTGGGTGTTGGGCAACTGGCCCATATTTATGACCTTGACTGTGATGTACAAGATTTTCACCGGTAACAGATGTTTATTGCCCATTTCCGCAAAATCCAGCCCAAAGTGAGCAAGATTTTACACAGCGCTGCACCAACAAACTCTACTGAACGACAGCAGCGCTCATTTAACACCTGTACCATTCACCCAATGGCTGCAGTGTTCACATAACAGCTGCCGTAAAAATAGGTCATCAAATAGGGCTGGTCACAGGATGTCGCACTTTAGGACCGTCACAACTTATGACCATAATTGTCAGGCTCAATTATGGTCCTACGTTGAGGACTATCTGTAGTGGACTTAATCGATGATCATGGGACCATTATTTTTCCTCTCAGCTCCTTTTTTTTTGGCTGGATTTAATCACGACACAGGATTCAGTATTATTCACACTAATAAGCAGCTTTGTAGCATGTCAAGAAGGTGTTTTTCTCACCCTACCTCAAGATGCTACAGGTGCAATATTCTTAGCATACAAACCAAGCATCCTCCTACTGAGCAACGGGGCCAGCCTTCACACCAAGCATCTATTTTAAGGGCCAAGGTCATGCCAAAGTACCAACAGAAGACAGTATTTGAACTGTGGGCTCTTTAGTCCTTGGCCCTAGCACTGATGATGTTACCTAGTTTGGCAATGAAACATCTGGGGGAAAAAATCACCAAGCTCAGAGAGCACCAAGGACCTCACAGAACAAGAATTATTGGCAAAGTCTTGGGAGCCAAAGTGATCAGCTAAGAGCTGTGGTGGNAGGAGGGAGGGAGGGAGGGAGGAAGCCGTAGTGGCACAGTTGTTACAATGCAGGCTGACTCTGCTCAGTACCAGGAGTTCGATCCTGACCAGCTCCAGGTTGACTCAGCCTTCCATCCTTCCAAGGTTGGTAAAATGAGGACCCAGATTGTTGGAGGCAAATATGCCGATTCTGTGAACCGCTTAGACAGGGCTGTAAAGCACTGTGAAGCGGTATATAAGTCTAAGTGCTATTGCTATTGCTATGTGTTCCCTAAAACTGGCTTCCCAGCCTCAGGAAAGATAGAAGATACTCTCTTGTTAAGATTCAACTCTCATCCTGGTCAGTTCAGGTAGAACCCTCCCCAGGAGCGAGATAGCATCTTGCCGCAGATTTCCCTGACTAGTCTTTGGCTTCAAAGTGGTACCTGGTGATAGTCCTCCATGAACTTCAGGTGGCTCTCCTCACAGATAAGCAGATTGAGATATTCTTTCCAGTCAGCATGGACGGCCTCAATGTGAGCCTGCAGACGAGTAAAGAGTAGAACCTCAGGAGAATAATCATTGATGCCCACAATAAGACATGAACTGGGAGTCAGCGAGAACCCACCTACATTGAGACAACTTTTCCTAATATGGCCATCTTCAAATCAAGCTTACCTCAATGGCGATCTTCCCGGGATGATTTTCTGACAGGAGTTTATTACCATCTTCATGCAGTTTGTTGATGGCTGCCTCTTTGTCTTCCAGTTTCCTATTGATGAAATTCTAAGGAGAGGGGAAGGAATGAGGAAACAGAGAAGCCAAATGGAACCACTCCACTTGCAGGTGGCTTGGTCTAATTCCAAGTTGAGTGAAAGGGAGGGGAACCAGAAAAGAAAGAGCATTGATGCAGGTTGTCAATGGAGGTCCTCAATCATCCAGGTCATGGTGCTTTTCCAAAAGGCAACTGGACCTTCTTGCTTTTTTTCCTTGAAAATGTTCTTCTTCTCATCCAAGAAGCTTCTTCAGCTCAGTTCCCTTCTTCACTTCAGAACTGAAGAAGCTTCTTGGATGAGAAGCTAAACCTTTTCAAGGGAAAAAAAACCAAGAATGTCCAGTTGCCTTTTGTAAAGCAACTTTGGGACATTTATGCAAGTTCTTCAAAAGAGTTTCCTAGACTATAGAATAGCCACTGTTCCCTTTGTGGTTTCCATCGCTGAAGGAAAGCCACCTTAAATCAAATTACATGGATCAGGTTTCACTTGAATCCCCATACAATATCTATTTCTAGAAAGCTAGTTACGGTAAACTTTGTTTGCTCAATGCTTTATTTATTTATTTATTGAATTTATATACCGCCCTATCTCCCTTACGGGACTCAGGGCGGTGAACAGGCGATAATAAAAACCATGATAAATATAGGCAGTTCTAAAATCAAATTAAATATCGGGCCTGTTCTAAAAACACACCCATACAAAACCCCCCACTAAAACATGATCAAACTACGCCAGGCCGGCCGCATGGAATAGATGGGCCTTCAGGGCTCGGCGAAAAAGGCGCAGGTCCGCAACTGTACGTAGGTCGGGGGGTAGGTCATTTGAACACTTTCAAACAGAAGTTCCTGCCAACTTGCTCCAACACTGAATTCTGTCTCCATAAAAGTACTCAACTGGTCCTCCTTGACTTACAATAATTTGTTTAGTGATGGTTCAAAGTTACAGTGGCACTTTGCAGCTGCAAGCCTAACGTGCAATTTAATTTGAAATATGCACAACTGAATTGTTCCAGCGTTCCCACCTCAAACAGCTGGAAGAAAAAGCCCCATCCACCTCCTTTTAAATATTCAACTTCTGCTCCAATTATGGAGCTAGCTAAAATTTGCAGATCCAGAATGATTTCCTGCAGACTCCGACGTTCAACATCTAACTGTCCTCCTGTGCTTTTTTTTGTTTTGTTTGTTTTTTTAGGAGAAAGAGGTTGTCAAGAGTAAGACTCACTTCGTACTGGCGACGGCGGCTCGGGTAATCAAGGTTTTGGTCACTCCAGTCAAACTGCAATCTGTCCTTCGCCTGCTGATCTAGCCAGTAGAGTTTATTGGTGCAGCGCTGCATAAAATCTTGCAATAAATTCAGGTTTTCCTGCCTTCGTTGGGATTCCGACTGCAAACAGAAAGAGCATTTGCTCAAGGTTTGAAAGATGGAAAAAAACAGCTCTAGGGGGAAAAAAAGTCTCGCCTGAAGACAGTTTTCAAACCATCTCTGTCTCCAGAGGGCAAAATCCAGGAGTTTTAGAGCTGGTTGCTTGCTGATGGGTCCAACGTATGCAAACCCCCCACCCCAGCTGAGATCGGATTAGGAACTGCAAGAAAAAATATCCAGCTAGCACCACAAAACAATTCTTTCTCAATAAATATCTATGGGCATTCTCAATCATCCAGGTCATGGTTGTCTCAAAGGTGCTTTAACAAAAGGCAACTGGACTTTCTTGGTTTTCGTCCTTGAAAAAGTTTCGCTTCTCATCCAAGAAGCTTCTTCAGTTCTTCAGTTGTTCTTGGATGAGAAGCGAAACCTTTTCAAGGAAAAAAACTCAAGAAAGTCCAGTTGCCTTTTGGAAAAAGCGCTTTTGAGTCTTCCCCTATAAATGAATGGTTCTCTTAGCTTCCTAAAATGGCTTTGGGTTAAAAAAAAATTGGCTGATCTTTATTGGCTATATCCTATATTCAACAAACCCTGAATTATTTTCACTGTGTGTTTAAAGTCTCTTCTCCATGGACTGCTATGTTTTCTTTTATGGATAGTAGCTCACCCGATTTGATGTGATGGACTTCAAATCTGAGAATTCTGGAAATTACACAGTTGCAGAAATTTGTCTTATGGCCTATTCTTGTCCTTCTTCCCATCTACTCTATTCCCCAGAAGAATACAGGAACCTGAACTGCAAAATCCCATCATCAATACTGTAAGTTTTATTTTTTTTATATTCCAGATGTGACGATGACCCAATTTGCAGAAAGCATGCTCCTTCTCCCTGGCCCAATAATTTTATTCCTTGATGATTACCAAACAATGCATCTTCTTCTCTGTGTCCTCTGCCCTAGGCAGGATTTCTCATTTCATCTCTGATTTGCTTAGATGTTTCATAATTACACACATCTGTTTAGACAAAAAAAAAAAGCATCTTACCAGCAGTTTCTGGTATTTCATCTGAAGCTCACTTGTATACTCCTGGAAACAAAAAGAAAAGACCAATCTCAAAAAAAGAAAAAGAAAAAAAGGTGACCAGCAAGACCATACTTTTATCGTAAATGCATCCCAGTTAAGCGTCTGGCCATTTTATTAGAGCCTCCATAGTTAGGTGTCCAGTTCATGTGATAACTCCCCAAATTCTTGACTTGAGTATACAGGAAATTCTAAGAATTTTAACTCTAACATACCTGGAAAGCCATCAGGTAAATGAACATACATGACTGTTGCCCCCCACCCCCCAGGAAAACAATTCCACAGAAAGAGTAGAACTACTTTAATTAAGATTGGCTAGACCAGGGGTAGGCAACCTCGGCTCTTTTATGACTCGTGGACTTCAACTCCCAGAATTCCTGAGCCAGCCACGCTGAGGGGAAAGGGAGAGGTTTCCAAGCTGAGCCATGCTGGCTCAGGAATTCTGGGAGTTGGAAGTCCACGAGTCATAAAAGAGCCGAGGTTGCCTACCTCTGGGCTAGAACAAACAGAAACTCGAATGTCTGATTGTTCTGCCCCTGCTTATACTGCCGTGAATTCGTAAGATGTCTGTCTGAGTTGCTTTTGAGTGTTGTCTTGTTGTTCTGGACTTAAAAAATGTTTCAGCCCCTATCACCTTGATAGGTGATGGTTCCTATCTTCATGTCCCTTGCTCTCTACTCCAGTGTAGTCAACCTCAGCCATTTTAAGATGTGTGGACTTCAACTCCCAGAGTTCCCCAACCAGCATGGTCAAGGTTGAGAAGCACTGCTCTACCAAAGTTGCATGTGCTGGATTTCTCTTGCAGCATAGAAACATCTGCTGTTGCTTCCCCGCCACTCCCCATCCTATCAAAGACCCAAGAGACAGGGGGGATACCTTTTCGCCTTCTTTGTTGATATGCGGTCCAATAGCCATCACCTCATTGTGGAAGATATTGTGCTCTTCTACTTGACCGTTGACTGACGGCAGGTCTGTGCCAAAGCCTCTGCTGTTCAAGGTTTCCTTGGGAAAGAGGGCACAGGAAAGGTGGTAAGGACATCATTCCCCATAGCCCCAGAAGCCCGGGCACACAAATAAATCTAGACACCAAGAATGGGCCTCTTAGCAAGTCAGACCAGTGGTATCTCATGCTCCGAAGAACATTTGGACCTGCCCAAAGAACCAAGAATGGAGTAACTTTTGAGTAGCTTCTTTGTTGTCGTTTGCCTACAGACAGAATCTAAAGTTTCAGACTAAGGCAATTATCTGCAATTATTTGCATAGCTATAGATACACTCTCTGAATTCCTAGGGAGGGTCCAACCTTGCTCTCTTCCTGTCTACCAGACCTTCCAAGCTCTGCTGTCTCTTCGCCCTCTGGGAAGGAGCCCCTCCCTCCTGTGACTCCAGACCACATTCCACCACACAAGCACGGTGGCATCTACTGATTATGATTTCTGCAGATTTTAGATAGCTTTTATTAAAAGTTTAAAAAAAAATGAGAATCCTTGGGAGAAGGACGTAGCAGGAGGTGGCCCTTTGTGGTCCACCCAAAACCTGTTGCAGTTTTGGAAATGCTAGAAGCTGTGTGTCTTCCTCCGCTTCACAACTCTTGCACCTTTGTTATGGTGAGTGCTGAAAACTGGGAAGGAGTCAAGACTATCTGCCACCAATTTTCAGAAGACCATTTCAATGAGCTGCCAAGTTAGATTTGGTGGCTCACCTGGCTGAGGGCTGCAGGTTGCTTATTGCTGACCTAAAGTGAACTCCATCCTCCCCATCAAATTGTGATGATGATGATGATACAATCTGGAGGAGAAAGTGGTTCTTTGTAGAAGAATGCCAGCCCCCAAATCTAGAAGTGTCATGCTAGGCTGCAGAGCACATATGTAATGCTTCCTGATTTACGGGTAAGAAAAGGACAAGTAATGCAATGGGCATTTATTGGGATTGCTAGCAGTGGGTAGGTATCTCTCCCAATGAAAGTAACAGCTTGGTGAAGGATAATTTTCGTGGATAACACGGCAGGGAAGATAGGAGGTGGCTAAGTATATTCCATATACTTCTTATCCTGATCCTACTTCTTAGCTTTCTCTGCTTCTTGCATGGCTATTAAAAAAAAAAAAACCTAGCAGTTCGAAAGCACGCAAATGCAAGTAGATAAATAGGTACCACTTGGGTGGGAAAAATAACAAGGACATGAAAGGCCTCCCTCGGGGAAGCAGTGATGTCACCAGCTACTCCTTGCAACCTGGAAGGTGCTTCTGATATGAAAGTAACGTAGTATTGGAAAAACCGAGCCGGGGAGCTGATTTGAACAATTGGAACTTGTCATTCCCAAAATGGATGTCCCCAGATTAATTCAATTCCCACCACACCCAGTTGGGGTGGGCTTCAATGCACTTGAACGGTCACCAACTCGGAGAAAACTCATTTAATATTTCAAAAAAAGTCCTTTTAAGCAGAATTTAGGAAAAAACAGTCCAGCCCAGCTGATTTCCTCTTTGGGGCTACATTTATGATTGAAGACCCATAAGCCCCCCCTCCCAGCCCATGTCTCAAAGCAAAGAAGGGTATTTCTTGATTTGGAGAAGGCCTACCTGCTTCTCTTCGATTGTTGAGGACCAGTTGACCTCGGGTTCAATTTCACGTGGGGTGAAATTGTAAATCTGATCATGTTTCCCTCGCAAATTGTTCACTCTTTCCTTTAACTGCCGGATACTGAAGAAAAGAAAACCAAGAATTCTCGTCTGTTTTTTTTTCCATGACCATCAGGAGCAAAAGATCAGGACCACACATGAAGGTCCAGTTAATTTACTACTACTCCTCATGCCTATGCACAGGAATCTACTCAACTAACAGTGAGTCCTGGTTTGGCTAGATAAGGGTCAACAGAATTCAAGAGGTGTTGGACTTAGTCCATTTGTGACTATGTAGAGACTCTAGGTTGATTCCTCTTTTGACTCCACCCCCAGATTCTGCCACTCCTTCTCCTACAATGACCCTTGGACGAGAGTTTCAACCTCCTTACACCCACTCCATTATAATTCTCCATTATAAACTGAATTTAGCCCAAACTGGAGAGTTCTGCCTCTCTTGCTCCACTCAGAAGTTCCAATTTCCATGGGCCTTGATGGAAGAACTTTGCAGAATAACAGTCGGAAACAACCTTGAAGGCCTTCTAATCCAACCTCTATACTGTTTCAGACGTGGCTGTCCAATATCTTCTTTAAAACCTCCAGTGATGAAACACTCACAACCTCTGGGGGCAAATCGTTTCACTAGTTAATTGTTCTCACTGTCATGAAATTTCGCTTTAGTTCTAGGTTGCTTCTCTCCTTGATTAGTTTCCATCCATTGATTCTTGTTCTGTTTTCAGGGACTTTGGAGAATAGGTTGACCCCGTCTTCTTTGTGGCAACCCATCAGATATTGGAACATGGCTACTATGTCACTCCTAGTCCTTCTTTTCATTAAACTAGACATACCCAATTCATATGTGTTAGCCTCCAGCCCCCTAGTTATCTTTGTTGCTCTTCTCTACACTCTTTCTAGAATCTCAACATCTTTTTTGTATCATGGTGACCAAAACTGGATGCAATATTCCAAGTGTGGTCCCTCAACACAAATATCAGCTTCAGAAGAGAACACGGTTAGATCAGGACTGCAGTCCTAATAACTGCATAGAAGAAAAAGGGTGAAAAATGCCAGCTGCTATTTATATTTTCTGGTTTATAAATGGGCATAAAATGTCGAAAAGAAAAAAAAATAGTGAGTGTAATGTGTAGCTCAGCTCCCTGAGAAGCTGCTGGCAAGCTAGGACAATCACAGCAATTTCCTACTGATGTTTTCCTGTATCTGAATCTGCAGAGGTAGCATGCAGGTTTCCCTTTCATATCTATAGGTCAAAAACAGCCTCTAGTTGACCTACAAAAATGGAAGTATTTAAATGGAACACCAAGGCAATGTGTTAAACCAGGGTACTATCAAAACAGATCCCATAAGAAAGCAGCGCCAAATGATTCCATTTAATAGTGGAGAAAACAATATGGATCTTTTCATGAAGTCATCAGGAATTGGATTCAACCCCCCCCCAAAAAAAAAAAAACAAAAAAAAACCTCCATGAAAGAGCTCACAAGCCTTTGGCTGTTTTTCTTTGAGAATAATACCAATTGAGGTGGGAAAAAATGAAATTTTGATTTTGGGTTTTGCTGATTAGGTAGGTTTGTTGTTGTTAGAGAAGTGGCTAGTATATATCACCATATCACAAAAAAGATGTTGAGAGACTGGTAAAAATTCAGAGAAGAGCAACTAAGATGATCAAAGGCCTGGAGACTAAAAAAATATGAAGAATGGCTGCGGGACCTGGGTTTGGCCAGTCTAAAGAAAAGAAGAAATAGGGGAGACATGATAGCAGTGTTCCAGTATCTGAGGGGCTGCCACAAGGCAGAGGGGGTCACATTATTCTCCAAAGCACCAGAGGGAAGGACAAGAAACAATGGTTGGAAGCTGATCAAGGAGAGAAGCAACGTGGAATTAAGGAGAAACTTCCTGACAGTGAGGACAATCCACCAGTGGAACAGCTTGCGCTCCATCACTGGAGATTTTTAAGAAGAGACTTGACATTCACCTGTCTCAGACGGTATAAGTCTTCCTGCTTGAGCAGGGGGCTGGACTAGAAGACCTCCAAGGTCCCTTCCAGCTTCTATTCTATTCTATTCTATTCTATTCTATTCTATTCTATTCTATTCTATTCTATTCTATTCCTATTATTATGTAAAAGTAAAATGTTGAGGTTGTGTGTTATTACCTTATTCTACTGCACCAAACGGAGTCAGAAGTCAATGCTTCTCTTTTTCTTCTCCCCTTTACCCTAGACTTTTTCTTCTTTCCCCTCCTCTCTCCTATTTTCCCATTATTTTCATTTTTTCTTTTTATTTCTGTATTTTATATTTTGATAAACGACTAAAAATACTTGAATCCGAGAACAACACCAAGGCGCACCCCGAATTAAATATTTCTTTAAAAAGCTAAAAACAGGTGTTATCCTCATGCCTCGTTTTGAAACCGGAGAAGAACCCAGAACCACACGACAAAAAGTAACACAGGTCTCCTGGTCAACGTGGCCTTTGTGCTATCACCCCAGACTTACTCTTCCGTGATCATGTCCCCCTGGGGGTGTTTCATGTGGCGAGCGATGGCAGCGTCTCCATCCAGAACATAAAGGAGTTTGTCAGATTCAATCAATTTATCAGCAGTGAGCTCTTGGTATTGTGTGGGCTGCCCAGCCTTAAGTTTGTGCAGGTCCTAGAAACCAACAAGTTGTCAGAGACAAACAATGAGAATAAAGCTTCATCAAAACATATTTTTGCAACGTCCTAGCATCATCGTGTGCTTGGAAAATAGAAATGGCAGAAAGTATATTAATTTGGCTCAAAGACAACGTTTAATATTTTCAAAATATTTTTTTTCAACTACAGATAACCCTTGACTTACAATCACAATGCATAACATTTAAAATGGCATAAAATTATCCCCTGCGCTTTCCTCCCAGTTCCCAAACTGACATGATACAAATAGATGCTGGAAACCCTTTATAAATCCAATACAATTCTATTCTCTTGTCCTCAGTGTGAGAATTTTTTTTAAAACAGAACATAAACAGAGTCTTTGAAGGAGAAGCTCTCCTAATAAAAGAGTTGCTACGTTCAAAAGGGATCACCTGGCATCTCCATAAGAGTTGCATCACTAAACATTTGCAGGGTTTTAATTCTTTATGTTCTGTTTCAAATGAATATTTACAGATAGAAAGGACAGAGGTATAGGGAAGAAGGAAGGAAGGAAGGAAGGAAGGAAGGAAGGAAGGAAGGAAGGAAGGAAGGAAGGAAGGAAGGAAGGAAGGAAGGAAGGAAGGAAGGAGGCGGAAGAAGAAGAAGGAAGGAAGGAAGAAAGGAAGGAAGAAGGAAGGAAGGAGGAAGGAGGGAAGGAAAGAAGGAGGAAGAAAGGAAGGAAGGAGGAAGAAGGGAGGAAGGAAGGAAGGAAGGAAGGAGGGAGGGAGGGAGGGAGGGAGGAAGGAAGGAGATATAGACTAACATTTAGAACACAACATGCTAGACATCAAAGTAGTAGCAGAAAAACAAATTTTATTGATAGATGCAATGGACCAAATTTACATCTTCCATTTAACCTAAAAAATGGAGATTAGGATTAATCTTGACATCCATGAGGAAAAAAACAGAAGAATAAAATAGAAAATGAAAGAACAGAAATGCCAGATGGCACAAACAGACACAGATCTGCCCTGAACAAAAACTAACCCTTTTCACCCTAAGAGAGTTCCAGCTGACTCAAGCCCTAACATGCTCTTTCTAAACAAATCTAATGAACAATTCAGCAACTCACAACCCAGGGCACAACCGCAACTTACACTTTGCATTTTTGAGTCCGTTTCCACAATGTTCTTTTCCACTTGGTCAGCATTTTTCTGGAGCTTTTCAATCAGTTCTGACAACTCCTTGCTGGAAATGCTGTGAAAGGAGAACGCAAGAAAGTTGTTACTTGTTACTTGTTGTCCTTGTTGTCGTTTGAAGTGTGTGCCAAAGGGAGGGGGGAGCACAGTTCCGTCTAACCAGACCCAGATTTGGCTGTAGAAATCAGAGACTTTTTTTAAAAAAATTGTCCTCCACCATAATCTACATAAGGTGTATTTCGCAATAATTTTATTACATTTTACAAAACGAACACCTAAAAACGAACATAAACCGACAATCAAGAAAAAGAAAGATAAAGATTAAGCCAAAGAGGAAAGGGAGAGATAGATGGAGGTGCAGAAAGACGCATAAAAAGAAAAGAAAAATATACGCAAACAATGACGTCCAACTTCTTCTCCCAGGATATAAAAGACACCTTCAGCGTTTAGTTTAACACCGTAACACAGGTAGTCCTCGGTCTTACACTCATTCGTTTAGTGACCGTTCGAAATTAAAACGGCACTGAAAAAAGTGACTTATGACCATTTTTCACACTTACGACCGTTGCAGCATCCCCCACGGTCACGGGATCAAAATTCAGACACTTAGCAAGTAACTCATATTTATGACCGTTGCATTGTCCCGGCAGTCACGTGATCCCCTTTGGCAACCTTCTGATAAGCAAAGCCAATGGGGGGGAGCCAGATTCACTTAACAACCGGGTTACTAACCTAACGACTGCAGCGGTTCACTTAACAACCGTGGCAAGAAAAGTCGTAAAATGGGGCAAAATTCACTTAAAAACTGTCTTGCTTAGCCTTGGACTGGGGTAGGCAACCTTGGCTCTTTCATGACGCGTGGACTTCAACTCCCAGAATTCCTGAGCCAGCCACGCTGAGGGGAAAGGGAGAGGTTTCCAAGCTGAGCCATGCTGGCTCAGGAATTCTGGGAGTTGAAGTCCACCAGTCATGAAGGGGCCATAGTTCCCCCATGCTGGCTTAGGAATTCTGGGATTTGAAGTTCACCAGTCATGAGGGGGCCAAGGTTGCCTACCCCTGGCCTTGGAAATACTGGGCTCAACTGTGGTCAAGGACTACCTGTATAGTGTCCGCTTTCCCCCCAAAGTTTTTTTTTCTTTTTTAATTTTTTGCAATGATCAAATTCATATGTCAGAATTTGATTTCTCTCTCTCTCTCCCCCCTCTCCCCCCCATCTCCTGCAAAAAGTCCACGAAGGGATTCTGTCAAGCGTCTTCTTTCCACAGAGCTTTAAGGGACAGAAGAATTTCTCAAACGTTTTTTGAATTGCCCTCAATATTTTAAGGACTGAACATCAGAAAAATGTCACGGGTAGTTTTTCTGTCCCCAATTCACCTAGCTAGCTTATGAAACGGCAACAGTTGTGATGGTTCATTCGCCGAGAGAAACCAACCATTTTAGAATTACTTTTGCTGTAGGTCTCCTTTCAGTTTACAAAATGGTTTTGCAACTTGCGTATTCCCCCGAACCGCAACACGTTATTGTTTGGGAAACTTTGTTTTGCCCTTGGCCAAAAGCAGATTTGCAGGGAGGAGCTGCCAAGTCCTTTTGTCTCTGGCCTTCCCTGGATCTTCAATCAATTACACAAATGAAACTTGGTCTGACTTGATGCTGGCTAATTGAGAGTGTTTTTTCTCCTCCCCTCCTCATGTCAGACTGCTGCTAAAGATACCAGGAAGCTTCCAGAAATGGGGAGATTTGGCAAGGACGTCTCTCTCTCTCTCTCTCCAGCTCTGGGCAAAGTTGGAAGTAGTGTTGAGCAAGTTCGGTGGGTGTTCTGCAACCGAACAAGTTGTGGCAGTTGTCCTACTTGGGATGGTTCCTAGCACTGGAGAGAGAAACTAATGTCTGCTTAGAACCTGTCTACCTCAATGCTGCTCCATCAAGTTAGCAAACTCAAGAGTTACGCACGAGGGGTCCTTGGTGCTCTCTGAGATTGGTTGCTTTCTTGCAGACCTTTCACTGACTAGCATTGATGATGTTACCTAGTTTGGGTAATGAAACATCTGCAAGAAAACAACCAAGCTCAGAGAGTACCAAGGATCCCACAGTCCTCCTCCTCCTCCTCCTCCTCCTCCTCCTCCTCCTCCTCCTCCTCCTCTCCACAAACCACCCCTCTCTTCTAGCACTGATGACTTTACCTAGTTTGGGTAATGAAACATCTGCAAGAAAACAACCAAGCACAGAGGGCACCAGGGACCCCTCATTTCAATCCTGAGCTACAAATAACAGGTCGGCGGCCTTGGGATGTCTCAGGGTGGCACGAAGATAGCTTTTGGTTTCCCCCATCTTCCCATCGCTCCCTCCCCCCATAGATGTCTATGGGGATTCTCCGCCATCCAAGTCACGACTGTCCCAAAGGTGCTTTTTCAGAAGGCAACTGGGCTTTCTTTGTTTTTCTTTGAAGATGTTTCACTTCTCATCTAAGAAGCTTCTTCAGCTCTGACTGGATGGCGGGGAGCGGATAGCTAAATCCTTTCATTCTCCACCTTCCAGTCAGAGCTGAAGAAGCTTCCTGGATGAGAAGCGAAATGTGTTCAAAGAAAGACAAGGAAGTCCAGTTGCCTCGTGACAAAAGCACCTTTGGGGCCTCCCCCCATAGCTTGTGACAGATTGGCATCTAGTGGAGCACAGTAGACAGCGAAGGATGGCAGGTTGGACATAGCCCCTCGAGAGCCAATACATCCCTAAGGATACTTAGGCAGAGATCTCTTTAGCTTGTTTAAAAAAATAGTTTTCTACAAATTTGCAGATCATTTCCCTGATAGCATGTAGGCAGCTGTTGATAACTTTGTCTCCCACATTCTCATTAGCCTGGGAACCAACCGTGACATTTTCTATGACAGACAGATAATCTTACAGCCAACCCTTATCTTCCTTCATGCCTTATGTAAGTCAAGACATGTCTCTCTTTTCCCGTCTGAGGATCAGTTAATCGCCCTCAGCTCCTATTTGTACCCCTGATTCCTCCATCTGCAGTCTGGCTCTTCTTTCTGGATTTTCTTAAGCAATCCCATCCCCATTTTTCTAGAGCTGGAATACATCCTCCCTCCCCTTCGTTCTTACATTCCAAAGGTTCAAAGAGTACGAAAACGCAAATTGCTCTCTACGTGAGTTGCTGATCTGAGCCCGGAGCTGACAACAGTCAACCTCTTCTGGAGAAACTAAGCAATATGGGCACCCCAACTCTTGGGTTATTTGATTTTCAGCAACTCTAACACAAAGCTTTAATAAAAATACATATGAAACTAATAATAACAATCCAAAACAACTGGAGCACCACTTGAGCACCACTGGCATTGACAAAATCTCCACTGGTCAATTGCAAAAGGCAGCTTTACTTGGAACAGCTTACATCCTGTGAAGATACCTTTAACACCATCAAACACCCACATCTGCCTATCCCAGATCCTTGGGAAGGACTCTAGAGATGGATAAAAATGCCAAATCTAAACATCTGGCTGTCTGTGTGATGAACCATGACAATAATTTAAAAGGCCCTTCTGGAGATCCTTTCTACCAGAGTGTGGCAAACATGGATGGGAAAGGAAATATGGATTACAGAAATGAATGAATACAATTTTTTTCCACTACTATATGCAAGTGAACATTACAGGAACTGGATAGGTCCAATCCGATGAAAAGAAGAACTCGGAGTGACATGATAGCAGTCTTCCAATATTTGAGATGCTGACACAAAGAAGAGGGGGACAACCTATATTTCAATGCACAAAGAAGATGGGGACAACCTATTTTTCAATGCACTTGAGGCCAAGACGTTACGGA
>NW_015387134.1:1057682-1060125 GCF_001527695.2 Protobothrops mucrosquamatus
CCACTACTATATGCAAGTGAACATTACAGGAACTGGATAGGTCCAATCCGATGAAAAGAAGAACTCGGAGTGACATGATAGCAGTCTTCCAATATTTGAGATGCTGACACAAAGAAGAGGGGGACAACCTATATTTCAATGCACAAAGAAGATGGGGACAACCTATTTTTCAATGCACTTGAGGCCAAGACGTTACGGATCAAAGCTTATCAACGAGAGATCCAACCCAGAACTAAAGAGAAATTTCCTAACTGTGAGAACTATTAATCAGAGGAACGGCTTGCCTTCAGAAGTTATGGGCGCTCCATCATTGGAGGCTTTTAAGAAGAGACTGGACCGCCATTTGTCCAAAATGGGATAGGGTCTGCTGCTCGGGCAGGAGGTTGGACTAGAAGACCTGCTAAGGTCCCTTTCAACTCTGTTATTTAGTATTCTGATTGTTTTCCCCACAGGATTCTCCATCTACTCCAGCCTCCTTCTGGCTGGCTGAGCTAAAAGGCCTGGCATCACACATTGCAGGCCTGTTTCATTGAGAAAAACCCGCTGTCCCTGCCAATCCTTCTGGACCAGCAGCAAATGAATAGCATTGTTGAAGAGACAATCCCCATTCACGGCTTGCTTTTCAGACCTCGCCAGATCAGTGAAATGATGCCGCCAGGACCGAAGAGGCCGAAGGCTGAAGAACAAAACAGTCCAAAGCTTTGCTGAAAAGCACCATGTGCCAGATGGATTTATGCAATGGAGACGAATATTGTGCGATGGGTGCCCTCTTTTGTATGCCCAATTCCACACTTCCCACAAGACCAAGGCGAGCGGTAAGACTGGTTTCCTTCGAAATGGACTGTGTGCATTCAACGTCACGGGTCCTGAATCAAATCCGAGTCATCTCTCGCCACTCCAAATAAATCGGAGAGTTGCTTTTGTGTCCAGGTCAATCCATCTGATTTATTTGGAATGAGCTACAATGACTAAGACTACAGGTAGTCCTCAACATAGAGCCACTTGTTGAGCGGCTGTTCAAAATGACAGCACTGAAAAACGTGACTTACAATCGGTCCTCACGCTTACAACCATCGCAGCATCCTCAGGGTTGTGCAACTCACTTATAACAGACACCTCGCTTAGCAATGGAAATTCAGGTCACAACTGTGACTGTAAGCTGAGGACGAGAAACAATGGCTGGAAACTGACCAAAGAGAGAAGCAACCTGGAATTAAGGAGAAACTTCCTGACAGTGAGGACAATCCACCAGTGGAACAGCTTGCCACCAGAAATCGTGGGCGCTCCATCACTTGAGGTTTTTAAGAAGAGGCTAGACAGTCACCTGTCTGAGATGGTATAGGTTCTCCTGCTTGAGCAGGGGGTTGGACTAGAAGACCTCCAAGGTCCCTTCCAACTCTGTTACAGCTAGTCCTCGACTTTCAACCACAATTGAGCCCAAAATTTCTGTGGCTAAGTGAAACAGTTGCTAAGTGAATTTTGCCCTATTTTACGACCTTTCTTGCCACCGTTGTTAAGTGAATCACTGCAGTTGTTAAGTTAGCGACCCGGCTGTTAAGTGAATCTGGCCCCTCCATTGACTTTGCTTGTCAGAAGGCGGCAAAAGGGGATCACGTGACCCTGGGACACTGCGACCGTCATAAATATGAGTCAGTTTCCAAGCCTCTGAATTCTGATCACGTGACTAAGGGGATGCTGTGACGATTGTGTGAGAAAGTGTCACAATTCACTTTTTTCAGTTCCACTGTAATTTCGAACAGTCACTAAATGAACTGTTGGAAGTCCACAACGACCTTGAATAACTAATTTTTAAAGGAGATAAAAACTAATAAGATCTAATATAGAGAAAAGGAAAGAAAGAAAAGAAAGAAGCCCAAAGTGAAAAAGCAAAAATAAACAAAGGACAAGAAATGGAACACCGGGACACTGCGACCATCCTAAATGTGAGTCAGTTGTCAAGCATCTGAATTTCGATCACGTGTCCATTGGGGGGGGGAGTTGCTACAGCAGTCACAAGTGTGGAAAAACGGCCATAAGACAGTTTTTT
Source organism: Protobothrops mucrosquamatus (assembly GCF_001527695.2). Lineage (NCBI taxonomy): Eukaryota > Metazoa > Chordata > Lepidosauria > Squamata > Viperidae > Protobothrops > Protobothrops mucrosquamatus. Next base: position 1,059,730 of record NW_015387134.1, read on the forward strand.
CAGCACCGTTGTAACTTTCAATGGTCACTAAATGAACTTCTGTATGTCGAGGACTACTGTATTTGTGTTCTGTTCTGTTCTGTTTGGTTCTGTCAAACAATACCTCTCCTCCATTTGCTCTTCTTCCTCTCTTCACCAGCTCAGAACGAGCCCTCTGCCTTCAAAAGGAGAGATTTTTAACCATGGGAGAAACCGGTGATTCCGGTCAGAGATTCCACCCATTCCTATTTTCATTTATTTAAAAAATGAGTGAGAGAAGACGGGTGGCTCCAGGTGGAGTTTTTATTATGCAACCCCTGAGATTCAGTCCCAAAAGGAAACTACTGAAAACTAGCCATCCTAATACTTGTATTCGCACAGCTTGTTATGCAAACACGGCTGGCTTGTTTATGGTTC
>NW_015387134.1:1060690-1064133 GCF_001527695.2 Protobothrops mucrosquamatus
GGATTGCTCCCTCTACGTGCCGGGGATATCTTAGCTGTGTTTTGTGCAATGCTAAAACGTAAACTAGGGCTAGCAGAGCCAGGCCTGTTCATTTAATATGCTAAGTCAAAACAAATAACATCACATAAAGCCTTGACACAAGTGTCTAATTCGTACAATACACTGCCACACCTTGACTTGGTTTGTTTTCGGCTCGGTTATTGTGTTTTCAACCCATGGGTGATGGCGGAGGCGTTGCGCAAACGTTGTCCCTATGTGGGAATCAGGACAGTCCGATCAAACAGGCATGATGAGTAATGTAATGTTTAATAAAGGCGGGAAAGAATAATTCAGGATTGAGCTTCCTTTCTTCCTTCTCTACCTCCCTTCCTTCTTCTCCTTCCTTTCTCCCTCCCTCCCTCTCTTTCATTTTTCCTTCTTTCCTCTCTCCTTCCATATTCCCTTCTCTTTAATCCTTCCTTTCCTCTCCCTCCCTTCTTTCATTTTTTCCTTCCTTCTTCCCTCCCTCCTTCCATGCTCCCTTCTCTTTAATCCTTCCTTCCCTCCCTCCCTCCTTCTTTCATTTTTCCTTCCTTCCTTCTTTCATTTTTCCTTCCTTCGTTTTTCCTCCCTCCTTCCATACTCCTTTCTCTTTAATCCTTTCTTTCTTTGTTCCTTACTTCCCTCCTCCTTTCATTTTTCCTTCCTTCCTTCCTTTCCTCCCTCCCACCCTCTTTCATTTTTCCTTCTTTCCTCCTTCCTTCCATACTCCCTTCTCTTTAATCCTTCCTTCCCTCCCTCCTTCTCTTTCATTTTTCCTTCCTTCCTATTTTCCTCCCTCCCTCCTTCCATACTCCCTTCTCTTTAATCCTTCCTTCCTTCCCTCCCTCCCTCCTTCTTTCATTTTTCTTTCTTCCTTCCTTTTCCTCCCTCCTTACCTCCTCCTTTCTCTTTAACTCTTCCTTCCTTCCTTCCTTCCCTCCTTTCATTTTTCCTTCCTTCCTTCCTTCCTTCTTTCCTTCCTTCCTTCCTTCCTTCCTTCCCACTCACAATGCCAGATGTTTCATTAGGTATATCAGACTCCTGCACACCGTTGAGCAAATTACTGTCCTCACTAGAGTTAGTTTGTGTGCATGTGTGTGCGTGCTTGTGTACACTCACCATCTCCTGGCAAGTAGGTCGTTTTAATTTTGCCATTTCCATTTTCTGAGCCTAACCTGTTCCTCCCAAATGCATCATTGTTTACACACATTAAAAATACGAAGCGCTCTCCAAAACAGACCTCTGTTTTCATGCCGCCAACCATCAGATAAATATTGTGACTAATGTTCTTTCTTTTTTTAAAACTCTCTTTCACCGTAACCTCATTCAGATGAATTGAGTAGATAAACCAAGCAGAGGCAATCCAACTGAAATTGTGACCGGCAGCAGTGTGAGCACCAGCACAACATGGCAGCCAGAGTCAGCATTGCCAAGTGTAAGATACATAATAGCCAGGAGGCCAACTTGTATCAATTCCAGTTAGTCCTTCTAGTTGTTTATCGTCTATTCTTGTTTTTATATCTTTTTTTTTTGGCAAGTAGGAAGGAAGGAGCTCAGTTCAAGAGCAATCTGAAAACTATTTGCAAAGCCAACCTCTACTCTAGTTTTATTTTCCAGAGATGCCTGTTGGACCTATGTAGGACCTAGAGTTGGACCTATGTAGGACCTAGAGACCTTGATGGATATGATGATGATGAATAGGATGATGTTGAGGATGTTTTTGTTGATGATGGTGGTGGTGGTGGTTATGGTGATGATGACAATAGTAAAAGTAATACTCCACTTTATAACAGGGTTGTCCAACTTTGGCAACTTTAAGATTTGTGGACTTCAACTCCCGGAATACCTCAGCCAGCATGGGAAGGAAGGAAGGAAGGAAGGAAGGAAGGAAGGAAGGAAGGAAGGAAGGAAGGAAGGAAGGAAGGAAGGAAGGAAGGAAGAATTCTGGGAGTTGAAATCCACAAGTCTTAGAGTTGCCAAGGTTAGACATCCCTGTTTTATAGATTATCATCTTTTCTTTATCTTTTTTTAAAGGGGAAATATGAAAGTAAAACAAATGGAAGTTGAAGTAGGACACTTGGCCATAACTACTTTGATAGCTCCCGCTAAACCAAAGAGTTAAAAGATTCTAGCATGAATAGAAACCTTGGTTGGATGTTATTTAGATGTCCTTGGTTTTATCAGGGACTGACCAGCACTTTTGTGAACCAGTCCCAGGTTACACAAAGCCCTACTTTGCTTATCTGGCGTTTGCGGAATAGTTCAATCAGTGTTTCTCAACCTTGGCAACTTTAAGATATGTAGACCAGTGGCTGGGGAATTCTGGGAGCTGAAGTCCACACATCTTAAATTTGCCAAGGTTGAGAATCACTGGGTTCAATGAATGGATCCAGGCACAGAGATTCCTTGTCAATCATGGTTTATGGGCTGCAACCACTGGTTTCATGCATAAGCTCAGCCACAACCACACCAGAACTGGGTCAGTTCAGCCACTGCTTAGGACTTTTCTTGCCATTTCTCTCAGCCCTCTTTCTAGCTATTTTTATTTGCTATTTTTCCTTACCACCCTGTCAGTTTTTAAAGTTGATGCCATCTGTTCTCTTCAGACAGAAGAAGGCAATAATTTTTCTTTATTTAATCCACTGGCATAGCTGCCCGTCTCAACAAGTGACTCTAGGCCAGGGGTAGGCAACCTTGGCTCTTTTATGACTTGTGGGCTTCAACTCCCAGAATTCCTGAGCCAGCATGGCTCAGCTTGGAAACCTCTCTCTTTCCCCTCAGCATGGCTGGCTCAGGAATTCTGGGAGTTGAAGTCCACGAGTCATAAAAGAGCCACGGTTGCCTACCCCTGCTCTAGGCGGTGAACGAAATTAAATAAAAATCAAAACAATTACAGCTATAAATACATGAATTAAAAAGCACAGTGGCCGAAAAGGTATCACAGTCAACAAGTTGAATAAGCCAAGAATTGGTCCCTTCACACATTCAGGGCCCCAGGCCCGAGCATTTTCTTATCAGATATGAATTGTACAGTAACATACTATTATTGGAGTTTGCATTCAGCAATGGAGTTCTCCGAGGACTTAACACATCCCTCTTCGTCAGTCAGTCTACCTCACTGGATTGTTGTAGTAGAGACAAAATTATAGGAAGGCATCTTCCTTGAACACCTCACTCAGTGTGCTGCCCCAGGATAACAGAGCTTGGAAATTGGATTTCTTTCTCTTTTTTTTAAATTTATTTTTTATTTTTCCAAACTCTCCCCCATACATATACTGTGATATTTATCAGATATTAACATACATTCTTTTTACATTCTTATATATAAGATACTTTTAATGAAATAAATACATGCACATGACTTTTGGTGTTGCTCGCCCATTTCCCCTTTTACTGCATCCCCACTCCTTCTTCTCTACCTT
>NW_015387135.1:0-2334 GCF_001527695.2 Protobothrops mucrosquamatus
AGGAAACTATCCCAAGCAGGACTGGGAGGGGGGTATAAAAAGGCCTTCTGCCCATGTGCTCGCTCTCTTTCCTCTCCTCTGCTGCTTCTTGCAAGACCATCTGTCTTCTGCAATAAACTGTAACCTTCTTCCCAAAGCAGTTGCCATGTTTGCTTATTTATTCCCGGCTTGGATGAACCAGGATGAAGACTTACTTCTAACAAAATCAAAGGAACCCAGACTGCATCAACCCTGCAAGATAACTGGCCAGAAAGATATTATGGGAGACAGGTACTTCATCAAGTAGCCAGGCTGTATGCCATGTAGGACTTTAAGAGTTCCCTGCCAGGACCCTGAAAGACATTCTTTAGGAATGAATTTAGTGGGCACACCAGCCATGGTTGACCAAATCAGTTATAGCAATTGATTGGTGCTTATTTGTTATTTGGGAATGTACCGCACCATCAGAAAACAAAATGCAAGAAGGCATTTACCAAGGCATTAATTTGAATCTGGTCTCATTGCCAGCCACTATTTTAACACATAAAATCATTTCTGGAAGACCATGGTGAATCCAAATGTTCTTGAGAACTTTATATATTATAGGGCCATATATAGTATAGAATCTGTCCAGGTAGGGAGCGAATTCCCTCTTTCCTCACTCTCCTGTTCAGTTATGGCAACGGGCGTAATCCAATATACAGGTAACAGGGCTGGGTGGACGCCGAATGGTGAGCAAGGACTCGGAGGAGTGGCCACGCTCACGACCCGTTTTCTCTTCCAGTCGAGGAGAGGTAAAGCCGATCCAAGGCAACAAGGGGCGGATCCGGAAGGGGCGGACTAGCGAGGGTGGATGACTGACTGGAGGACGCGCTATATGAGCGGGGAACGGGAGTTCCTTGCCGTGTACGGGGAGGGGGAAAACGAACACTGGACGGAGAGCCAAAAAGGTCACGAGGAGCCGTGAAGAAAGGACGGACATTGCAGGCCGGGTCTGGGTTGTGGCGCAGCGAGGCCGAGCCGGGTCAAGTGAGGTTGAGCGTGCTGTCGGCGGGGGGGTGGGGGATTGCTTTAGGTACTGCTGAATCAGCGGACGGGAAAAGGGAGGAAATCTTGGGATCGCCTGGCTTTTCGTGCCGTGGCCGTCTCTCCTGTTGTTCCATTGTAGGCACCCCGCCAAGGCCAATGGCACAATGTGGCTGTGACGTCTTTGCCAATAGCCAGCAATTAGCCCCGCATCACCTTCCGCTCGCTTTTCTAGGGCATTACGAAGCTCCAAGATGTTTCAGGTCTAACGTGAACCAATTCAGCAGCGTGGCCTCTTCTCACGCCCGATTCTGATCTCGGAACCCTTCTCAGCGCGCCGACTACCGAGTGGCGCGTCCCTTCTTTCTTTTTTTCACTTACACCTCGCTCTGCTCCTGTTATTGTCGACTGGGGCACCCGCTGAGCTTTCTCTTTCAGCTTTTCAGTTGCCTTTGGCCCAGTGTGTTCTGCATTTCCAATGTGCGCCTACCAGCCCCCATCCCGCCGCAAATCTCATACTGTAGTGCTTTGCTTGATGCTGGGGTCCTTTCAGTTTCGGCATGGAAGATTGGTGTTTGTAAGGGATATCTACGTTCAAGTGGACAAAAACCTGAAGTTTGCCGACAGTTTTAATGTTTATTCTAAATTACGCTTGTGACCATTTTCACTGCTTTAATTTTGGTCAGCCATTCAGGATTAGATAGTGGAGGGCCCAAGGATGTAAATTCGTTTCTGAGATATAGACTGTTGCTTTACCTCTGCACCAGATCCCTATTCCAGTAGTCAACCACTTTTAACAAGCTACTTCACCCTTCATTGCTGCTGTTTGGCTTTTAACTATTCTCCATACACATAGTCATTCACTCTCTTAAGATTTCTGTTTCACTCTTGGTCACCATGAGATTGTTTTCCTTATTTTTTGAGCAGTTTCTGAATCTATTTTGAAATAACATTTTACTTTAGAGAAAAGAAAAGCCTGACAGTTCTAGCTTTTAATTAGACTTCTAACCAACAAAGGTTTTCTTAAACATACTATTGCAAAAGCTTATCTTTTGAAGTGCAGTTTTGAAGTGCTATTTGTGTATGTATCTGTCTAGGTAGCATACAGGGCTTTTCAACCGGTGGTAAGTGTACCACTTGTGGTACATTAATGAGTGGCAGGTGGTAGGCAGCCTTGCCTAGCCAAGTGTAGTGGGGGAGGGAAAGAGCCAGCACAGGCAAGGACTTACAGTGAGAGAGTCCTCTGGAGCTGCAAAGGCCCCAGGCTCACTTCTGGCTCACCATGAGAAAGGAGGAGGGGGGTGGAGACAGGAGAGGCTATAAAAGGAG
>NW_015387135.1:2478-18063 GCF_001527695.2 Protobothrops mucrosquamatus
CTGCCTTAGCCTGCAGCCAGTACTTACATTTTTTGTTCTTCCTTAAGTGCCGGCTGCGCTCCTTACTTTCCTTTCTAGCTAGTAGCTAATTCTTAAAGGGAAATGTGCCTTTTTAAGCTAGTTCACTCAGCAGCTTGTCTTTTCTGTCTCTGGAGGCCTTTCCTTGTTTGATCAATATATGGAAGAGGGAAAATATGGGTGTGTGTGTTTCAAATTCTTCCTTCAGAAGGAGATGGGAATGAGAAAAAGGGAGGCAGGGAAGGGAGGGAGGAAAGGAAGTCCCGCCTTAGCACTTGGCCACCAGCAGCTCTGCCATTGACTTTGCTTGTCAAAAGGTTGCAGAAGGGGATCACATGAACCTGGAACACTGTGACCATTATAAATATGAATCAGTTGCCAAGCATCCAAATATAAATCACATGACCCTGGGCATGCTGCAATGGTCATAAGTCATTTCAGTGCAATTGCAACTTTGAACAGGTTTTTTTTTTGGTCATCATGTTTTTGACACCTTGCTAGGTGGTACTCAAATATTGCCATATCCTAAAAGTGGTACAATTGGTAAAAAGGTTGAAAAGCCCTGGCATAGGCAAGTAGTACAGGAAATTAGAGGATTATAAATGTGCTCTTAGTGGTTTTTGTGTTATGCAAAAAAAAATTTCGTTTGGTGATTGGTTCTTGGATAAGTGAGCTGAGGAAACCAGGATTCAAATCCTCATTTATCCATGATCAGTTGCTGTCTCAAGTTAATCTGTTTTTGCTGCATTGATGCTTTTGCCTCAGGTTTAGGTTTCAAAGATACAATTCTAATATAGGTAAGGCAAGAGTATTTATCCAAGACCTTATTGACAAATGAGCCAATGTGGCATGCACCACCGAGACCTGGTTGATTCCAGAAAGGGGGGAGGGTTCCCCTCTTGGAGATGTGCCCAGCTGGGTTTATGGTTTGGCACCAGCCAAGACCCCAGGGCAGGTGGGGAGGCAGTGGTCTGTTTTGGCTTTCAGGGGCCTTGCTCTCCAGGTTTCTGGTTGTGAGACCCTGTTTCTGAAGCTGGACTCATGGGATCAGTTGGGACTGTTGCTACTGTATCAGCCTCCCTGCTGCGTGGCAACCTCCCTGCCTGAACTGCTGGAGGCCATTTCAGGGTTGGCGGTGGAGTTTCCCAGGCTTATGGTCCTGGGGGACTTCAAACTGCCATCCCTGGGTTTGGCCTTGGAAGCGGCCTAGGAGTTCATGGCAGCCATGGGCCTATCCCAGATAATCTCAGGCCTGACTTGGGACAGTGGTCACACACTGGATAACTAACTAAATCACAACAAGTTCCCTATCTACCCTAAGGTCCCAAGGAAAGGGACCTTTTGCTTACCTCTGATCCAAAGTAGATTGTGAGTGCTCGGAGAGAGCGGGCTGGTTACCTGTGACCCAGAACCAGGAAGCAGTCAGAAATACTAGCTGGACAGCAGGTCTCTTCCAGCATCTGTCTCTTCCTGGCCAACGCACCAAAACTGTCGTGGAAAAACCCAATGAAAAAGACAAAAGACAGCAACACAAAACAATACTTCTTACTTTAAGATTCAGAGGTTTATTTTGCTAATAATTTGGGACATAGTAAACATAATAACACAACATCACTTACATTAGTAACCCATTGCAATGAGGTCGAACGACATAGGCCCAGCAAGGACAGCTATAGGCCAATGGCAAATCAATTAGGTCCAGTCCCAAACTTTTATACTCTTTCTCATCCTAAGACCATAGATGGTCAGCAATCTTACACTTTCTGCTGACCCTTTGCTGAACATAACTTTCTACATACTCGTGTACATTGGAACCTGCATCCATCAGCTACTTTCAGTTCCCTATTTCTTACTGTTCCAGTCCTTATGTTCTAAATATATTTGAAACAAGCAAGCTTAGCAAAATCATATTAAATAAAGTACAACTGCAAACTGCAAAAGTAAGCATAGCACAGACTTTGGTCCAATACTTTTTCCATAAGGCCTGATTTAGTTCACCTGGGCCTAAACCTTGTATAGACGAACAATAGCCAATATTTTCGTTTTCCACAGTAGTTATGTACCCGAAGAACCAAAGAGTTGTGTATGAAAAACTCAAAGCGCTCAAAACACAAGTTCATTCTATTTTCAACAGGTTCTACAACAACAAGCAGTGAGTCAGAGAAAGCAAGTCGGCGATCAAAGGACTTGTAAAGCAATACATTATCGATGGCATCAATGGAGTCAACGCTATTCCGTTTCTAAGACAGGTGAGAAACGAAATTGTTAATCTGTTGGGCTAATCATTGCGAGACAAAAGTTAACTTGGCTCTTGCAGAATGGAGCACATCGACATCAAAAGCGGAGAAGTTAACTTCGACTTTGCGTTTCGTACAAAGGCAGAACCTATTTTAGAAGCGACCGACCTCGATGAAGTGTATAGCAAAGCCATTGACAAGATGATGGAGTCAATGGCGACGCTCCAGATGCAGGGTAGTTAACTGGAGGCTCAAGGCTGTGCAAAGGTTGGAGATAAATGGATACATTCTGCTTCTGCCTCTTTTGATGAAGAAAAAGGTGATTGTCAACAAAATGAACAAAGACAACAAATGCTTCATGTGGTCTGTAGCACGAGCGTTGAATCCAGTAGAACATAATCCTCATAGAATAACAAAGGTATTGAGAAAACAAGCTGAGAAACTCAATTGGAGCGGTATCGAATTCCCAGTTGCTGTCAAGGGAAATGTTTAAAGTAAATTTGAACGAAACAACCACATCAGCCTTAATGTATTTGGATATAATAGAGGTGTAAACCCACTGTATGTGACCAAATGTCAAAGCGATAAAGTTGTTAATCTATTGCTTATTTCCAACAATGTTAAGAAGCACTATACCTGGATAAAAAACTTTAACAGACTGTTGGCAAAGGAAACAGATGAATCAGTCAATTCAATGCACTATTGTATGCGATGTTTGACTGGTTATCTGTTCTGTCCCAGCCTACGTCCGTCTTTGTTGCGTCACAAAAACAAACCCCTCTTTAACAGTAGGCTGGGAAAACCAACCCCTTTTTATTACAAAAACAGTCCTGATAAGTTTGCTCAAAAACAAAAACAACAGAATACTTTTCCAACAGATAATTGGTTAAAAAATCAGACAGCAGGAGTTTAAACAAAACATTCATCGGTAAAACAAACAGACCATGATCCCTGGAAGTTCTTACGAACGGTTGCCTTCAGCAACCAGCACCGCCCACACCTCCTCTTTTTATACAGCAGTTCCAAGGCATTGCCTCTCAGTGCCTTCTCCGTTTTCTCTGGAGTTGTCCCATTGACTGCTGTTGATTTACTCTTGCTAATTGCCTGCGCGCGTGAGCATCAATTAGCAAGTCCATCAGGTGTGCATCGTCTGAGTCTGACTCAGTCCCCTCACACAGCTGAGCTTCATCAGGAACACGACTGGAAGGCCCAGGCTCTTCATCAAGCCGTGAGTCCTGTAATTCATCAGAGCCTCCCTCTGACCCTGATGGCCCTTCAAATGCCTCCTCCACCTCCTCCTCAAATTCCTCAGACTCAGCTGTTGGGAACACAGGCTGGCACGGAATCACGACATTATCAAAGGATAGAGTCTCTCAAGAAACGATGAGCTTTGTTCACAGCACAGACCTCAAAAGATAGAACTTCCAGAAGCCGGCACGACACTATCTTTTAAGAACCACAACAGGTCGATGAGAGTGCCATTTGTAATCTGTGCAGATTCCGGATCGTTCATTAAACCGATGAATACATACCAACCAAACCCTAAAGAATCTTACATGCACAAGTATCAGAGACATATTCCAAGCTCGTTTTGCTACCAGATAAAATTCTTCGACGATACAACGTATAATCAAGACCCAATTACATTCACCACTAATAACAAACACGACGTAGCACAGAAATTTGTCAGCTCGCTCATGCAAGATGTTAAGGACAATTACAAGTGGTTTAAGAAGCCAGAGATGATATTTACAAAAGACGCAGAGAGATACGCCTCGGCTACTACGTGTCACATATGCAGAGGCGAGTTGGACGTTAAAGATAAAGTTCGCGATCACTGCCAGTTGACGGGAAGGTTTAGAGGCGCGGCACACAATAAGTACAATCTAAAATTCAAAGTACCTGTTGTGGTTCCGTCCTGTGAGCCCATCTTATCAGAGGAAGAAGGCTCCGAACATGGAGAGGAGATGACCAGGCCTCTCTCTCCAGGACCCTCCTCTCTGGCAATGCCTCAGGTGTCTCCCGACGGAGAAGAGATTGGCCAGGAGCCAGGTGTTTCCGAGCCGTCGGATAGTGATGAAGATACGTTGTGGCTGGACCCACGCCAGCGTAGGCAAGACAAGCGTGCGCAGCAGAAAAGGAGGCGTGCCAGAGATTAAGCTGAGTCACTGGACCCCACCCCACAGGCTATAAAAGAGAGTATGGTGGCCATTCGGACTCTGACGGACAAAGCTAAATCTCTGGCGAATCACTTTGCACCTTTGGACACAACGCCTATTTGCTGTGGATTTAATTACAAACTGTGTGTATTTTTGTCTGTGTTATCGCAGTAAAAAAGTTCTTGGCAGGCAGCTATGGAGTTGCTGCCAAGTTCCTTATCAGTGGCGTGGAGTGTCTGAGAAGGTTATTTAACCCTCGGCTGGCTGTTTGGGTGTGTGTGAGACGGGGACAGAACAGTACCACGGTTTATCCCCGTAATATTCCATAACCTTTCTGGGTACGACAGCCATCAATTCATTAAGAAGCTACGAGGTGAAAATGATGAAAAAATAACCTGTATACCGAACAATGAGGAAAAGTATATTTCGTTCAGCAGAGAGGTGGTTGTTGACAAATTTACCAACAAAAAGGGAAAGGTAAAACTAGTTATATGACAATTATGGTTTATCGACAGGTTTAGGTTCACACAAGCCTTGCCCCTTTGACAAAGAATCTTAGCAAAGACCAGTGTAAAAATTTAGCAAAGGAATACAGCGGAAAACGGTTTGATCTATTGCCGAGGAAAGGAATTTACCCCTACGAGTACATGGACTCCGTCAAAAGGTTAAACGAAACTGAGCTGCCACCAAAGTCTGCCTTTTATTCAAAACTGGATGACAGTGAGATAAGCGACGACGACTATAAGCACGCGAAGAAGGTATGGGAGGAATTTGGTTGTAAAACACTCGGGGATTACCACAATCTGTACAACAAGAGTAATGTGTTGCTGTTAGCCGATGTCTTTGAAAACTTTAGAGACGTTTGCATGGAAAACTACAAACTAGATCCCGTCTGGTACTATACGTCGCCTGGACTCGCTTTGGACGCAGCACTGAAGATGATGAATGTTGAACTGGAGTTGTTGAGCGATTACAATATGCTGCTCAACTTTAAACATGGAATACACTGCGGAGTCAGCGTCATCTCAAAATGATACGCTCGAGCAAACAATTAGTACATGGGTGAAGCCTTTGATAAGAGTAAGCCTTCAACGTTCATTGTTTATCTGGACGCCAACAACCTGTACAGATGGGCGATGAGCCAACCACTTTTGGTTGGTGGATTTCAATGGGCGACCGAAGTAGAACTCAACGACTGGAAAACCTTTTCAAGCCAAGATGGAGTAGGTTGTTGGCTCACATATGACTCGGAATACCCGAAAGAGCTGCACGATCTTCACGATTACCCATTGGCTCTGGAAAATATTATTCCCAAAGGATCCAAGGTGCAAAAGCTAATACCCAACTTGTACAATAAGATCAAGTACAGTGTGCACTACGAGGCCTTGAAGCTGTACGAGAGTCTCGGGATGAAGATCACAAAAATTCACAGCGGAATAAAGTTCAAAGAAGAGCCCTGGTTGAAAAGGTACATTGATCTGAACACCGGCTTGAGAATGAAAGCTACCACCGAGTTTGAAAAAGCCTTCTTCAAACTTATGAATAACAGCGTCTTCGGCAAGACCATGGAAAACATTGAGAATCGTGTGGATGTAAGGCTGGTTACAAGCGAGAAACAGTTGGTGAAACTGAGTGCCCAACCAAACTATGACAGATTCACGATATTTGACGAAAACCTGACCAAAGAACAACCAAACTATGACAAAAATCTATCCACCGTTCACATGACAAAAATGTCAAGCCCCACAGGGCTTGCCATTCACTGGTGGGGGGGTGAAGCACGGCCCGCAGCAGCTGGACGCCGCCGCAGCCGCCCAGCTGATTGTCGGCACCGCCCCAGCCTGTATGGGCCTACGGAGAGTCAGGTACGGCCCTCCCCCCTCCCCTCCTTGCCCTTCGCCGCCGCTCACCGTGCTCGGGTCGGAGGGGCCTTGCCAGCGGTTGGGGGGGCCGCAGCCCTTTCCCCCCTTGGCGCGGGCGAGCGCAGGGGGAGCCGGGCGCCGCTGAGCCCTGCCGACGGCCGAGAGACCAGGCGCTCGCCACTGGAGGTGCAGGACCGCGGGGAGAGCAGCTGTCCGCCGTCCCGAATCCGGAAACGCTGGCGCCGGCTGTCAGAAGCCATGGAGAGCATTGGGAGGCCGCGGATGCCGGAAGAGCAGCCGGACGGCAAGACAAGCAGCTGCTTGCCGGTGGGAACCGCGAGAGGCCTCCAGCGGCCAGAGAAAGGTCGTCAAGGCCCGGCCAGGACTACAGTGGCCCAGGAGCTCCCGAAGGAAGGGGCAGCGAGGTGCTAGCGAACAAGCAGAGTGTGGGCGGCTGAACCGAAGACCAGCGGGATGTGGTTGACTCCAGGGAGGGGCGTATCCGGACTACAGGGACATTTATGAACATTGGGTGGATGGTGGCTTGCTGCTGGGGGTGGGGTGATGGGGCGTGGCACAGCTATATACAGCACTGGGAGCAAACCACTCCCAGTGCTGACTTTTTCTTGGCTAGTAATTAAAAAACCTTGCTTGCACCTCGTACTTGCGTTCCTGACCTTTCTTCTGGACGTCGTCGGACGGGCGTGACAGTAAGTCAGCACTCCTTATTTCTACCGCCCCTTAGCCTTTACCCTTGTTTCGAGGGGATGGCGGAGGGCAAACAAGACGTTCCTCGGGATGGAGGAGGACGCTCCGGCCGGAGCCACAGGGGCCCAAGAGGCGCAGCCGGTGATCAGGCCAAAGGTGACACGGACCACGGCCCCTTTGGGTGAGGCCCAAGAAGCCACAGCTTCAGGAGGCACGGGGGAGTGGTGGCAGAGTCCTGCATTGGCTAATCTGGAGACGGGACAAGTACGCACCCCAAGTGCCAGGCCTTCCCTCATGGAATGGAGGGAGAGGCGTGTCACGGGAGATGACGAGGGGGAGTGGAGCTACTCAACTGCACCTGGGCAGTACACGATGGATGTGCTCCGGGACCGGTTTGGCGAGGCTATCAGGGGCCGTCTTCGTGGCAACGGGTGGACGGGTCATCAGGATGTTCTGAATCAACCCGTTTCCGGCTGAGCAGCCCAAGGCTCCGACTGCCGCCAGCGGTGAGCGGTCCAGCGGCCGGAGGCCCCGTGCCCGGGGTGCCAACCCCCCAGCCCCAGCCAGCGTGGCCAGGTGGGTCGGGGTGATGCTTGGGGAGCACCTCCAAGAAGGACACCAGGGCCCCGGCCTTGGAACTCAGAGCTTGTCTACCCCTGCTGCTGCGGCTCAGGGCATGGTCCAACCCGCGGCCCCGTGGGGACCGGGAACCGCCTGGGGTCCACCGCCCATCCCTATTACATTCGATGGCAACCCTGATCAATTGGCTATGTTCATGAGCCATGCGATCAGCCACTTGGACCGATACGCCCACCTGTATCCATCTCAGTGGGCGATGGTGGTGGCGGTCACCGCGGGGTTGCAAGGTGAAGCAGCGGCTTGGGCTGCCGACCTTTACAGCAACCATGCGCCGGAGCTGGGCAATGCGGGCCTGTTCCTCGAAGCCCTGCATGCCCGGTTTGAGGACACGGCACGTCTCCAGCGGGCAGAAGCGGAGGTCCTGTCGCTGAAGCAGCGGGGCCAAGCCGCAGCAGACAATGTCCGAGAGTTCCGGAGGCTGGCGGGTCGGCTGTGCTCATCGTGGCCGGAACGGTTGTTGGTCCACCACTTCCGGGCGGGTCTGGACCAAGAGCTACGCCAGGCCTGTGTTTACAGAGGCGTGCCAAACCGGCTCCGAGACTGGTTCAGAGTAGCCGTGGAACTGGACACAGGGCTAAGGGAATTCCATAAAGGGGGAGGGGATACCGGCCGACCTCAACGGGCGTTGAGGCCAAGAGAGGGTGGACAACAGGCCGGCCCGTCAAGGCCTCCTCCTGGCCCTTCTGGTGGGGCCTCTCGCTGTTTCCGGTGCAACCAGCCGGGCCATCAGGCAGCCGAATGTCCAGCCCCTACTCCACGGAGTCCCGCGGTAGCCGGACGGGGTACGCCAACTCCGAAGAAAGGACCTGAGAAGTCGAGGGCAGCAAAGCAGTCGTTGACTCCGGCGGTTCAACAGATGGCCCCGGTGGAGGACGCCACGGCAGTGGCAAGGTATCAGGTAGCCACTGCTGACAGTGAGGACGACGCAGCGGACGACCCGATGGTGAGTGAGCCAGTAAGCCCCTTCGTCCTGCCTATAGCTTTAACCAGTCCACAGACCGGGGTGCGGAGGGAATATCGGGCCCTTATAGACACCGGGTGTACACGATGCTTAATCAGTAGGGCAGCAGCAGTAGATAGTGGCATCAGACTGCAACGGCTAGCCCACCCTGTCCGTTTTGAGCAGGTGGACGGGTCTCTGTTAGGGGGGGGCAGCTACTCATGTCACGGAACCAGTCCGCTTGGAACTGGGTGGGCATTGGGAGGTCCTTCGCTTTATTGTTGGGGTCCCAGGGTGTGCGGCCGTAGTCCAGCAACAAGGGGGGGAGGAGGACCCTTTCCCGGCCGTGTATAGCGACCTGGCTGACGTGTTTAGCGAGAGGGAGTGTAACCAGTTGCCACCCCATCGTTCGACGGATTGTGCGATTGAACTCGTACCGGGGGCCAAACTACCGAAGCCCCGGATGTATGCCATGGCGCCCAAGGAGATCGAAGAACTACGGCGGTATATCGATCAAAACTTAGCAAGGGGGTTTATCCAACCAGCCCGTTCCCGGATCGCTGCCCCGGTCTTGTTCAAGGAGAAAAAGGACGGGTCGCTCCGCCTGTGTGTGGACTTCCGGGGGCTCAACGCGGTTTGTGTCGAGCATCTGTACCCCCTCCCGCTGATGAAGGATCTACTGGCCCAGTTGGGCAAGGGGCGGGTCTTTACCAAACTAGACCTTCGGGAGGCGTACTATAGGGTACGAATACGGCATGGAGATGAGTGGAAGACGGCGTTTAACTGTCCGCTCGGCAGTTTTCAGTTCCGATGTCAACGCTGCAAATACTGTATATTCTTGCTTTGACAATATGATGCCGTTTGGCCTGCAGGGCGCCCCCGCAGTTTTCATGCAACTGATTAACCAGGTGTTACACGAGCAACTCTACCGCGGGGTACTAGTCTATCTCGACGACATTCTAATCTACACCGCGACCCTGGAGGAGCATGTCCACTTAGTACGGCAGGTTTTACGAAAATTCCTCAACGCCAACCTATATGTGAAACTATCAAAATGTGAGTTTCACCGGGCCCGACTGGACTATCTGGGGTACCGGATTTCAGGGGATGGTGTGGAGATGGATCCACATAAAGTACAGGCAGTGTTGGAGTGGCAAGCCCCCAGGACGCGTCGTCAGTTGCAAAGCTTCCTGGGGTTCGCCAATTTCTACCGGCAGTTTATTCCATCCTTTGCTGCCGTTGCCCACCCCTTGATGGAGCTGTTGCGGACGAAGCATCTGACCGGCAAGCCAAAGCCGGGTCAGCCGTTGGGTTGGACTCTGACGTGCCAAAGAGCATTCGAAGACCTAAAGGGCCTGTTTGCCAAAGAACCTGTGTTGCTCCATCCGAAGCCCGAAGCCCCCTTTGTGGTACAGGCCGACGCCAGTGACGTGGCCGTCGGAGTGGTGCTCCTCCAACGGAACAGTCGGGGTGTTGCAGCCCTGTGCCTACACGTCCCGCAAGTTTACCACTACCGAAAGGGCGTGGGCTATCTGGGAAAAGGAGGTGTTCGCCGTTTGGTGGGCACTGGCAACGTGGAGACATCTATTGAAGGGGGCGACAGTGCCATTCGAGGTATGGACTGACCATAAGAACCTCGAGGCGTTACAAACACCCCGACGCCTGTCACCCAAGCACGTCAGGTGGGCTCAATACTTCGCTCGGTTCCGGTTCACTCTGAAATATGTGCCAGGGGGGAAGAACTTTCTTGTGGACGGGTTGTTGCGCATGCCGCAATACCACAGTAAGAGGGAGGAGGTGGTACAGGCAATCATGCCACCCTTTAGCCAAGGGGTAGCACGAGTGGCCACACGTACGGTGGCGGGTGGCACACTGCCGGAATTACAGGCGGCCGTACTAGATGCGTGGCTACGGGACCATCCAGGCCTGTTAACACAGAGAGAGGGGGTAGCCTGGAGGGGCAACAAATTGTATGTTCCCGAAGTCCTACGGAACACTGTCCTCCAACGGTGTCACGACGCCAAGCAGGCCGGACACTTCGGGTTCTTAAAGACTTTGCATCTGGTGCGGCGTCAATTCTGGTGGCCCAGGTTGAAACCGGATGTAGAGACATATGTGAGGGCCTGTCACGTCTGTGCCACTGCGAAACCCCGCGTGGGAAAGCCGATGGGCTTGTTGCAGAAAGTAGCCGATCCAACCCAACCGTGGGAGGAGATCGCCATGGACTTCGTTGTCGATTTGCCGAACAGCCATGGCCACACTGTGATCTGGACGGTTGTCGATCTCTTCTCTAAACAAGCTCACTTCATTCCCTGCAAAGGGTTGCCCTCGGCGCAACGGCTGGCTTGGCTTTTTGTTCAGCAAGTCTACCGTCTACACGGAGCACCCCGGCGTATCATCTCGGATCGGGGGGTGCAGTTTACCGCACGCTTCTGGCGGGATTTCCTCCACCTACTTGGGACATCCCAGGGCCTCAGCTCTGCATATCACCCCAGCACCAACGGGGCGGCGGAACGCGCAAACGCCATGGTGGAACGCTACCTCCGGAGCTACGTCACCTACCAGCAAACCGATTGGGTGGACCTCCTACCGTTTGCTGAAGTGGCGTACAATAATACCGTGCACAGCAGCACAGGGTTTGCCCCGTTCCAGGTGGTGCATGGGGTGGAGCTTGTTCCCATTCCTGAGTGGCCTCAGGGAGCGGCCACGCCACACACCCCGCAGACATGGGTGACCGCCCATCGCCTCGATACCCCCTTTCAGTTCCTGCGGGATTCCGTCCGGCTTCGTCGCCATTTCCGTGTCCGGCTATTTTTCTCCCGACTCGTCTCCGGGAAAGCCCACCCACTGACCCATATAGACAGTTGTTTTATGGAGGCCGACTCCCACGGGACGTTCTTTGATCCAGGGTTTATGTATCCTGGTAAGGTTTATGTCCAAGTGATCAACCCGGTGACTGTGCGGCTGCGGTTGCCCCCGTTTCTGGGAAAGATACATCCCGTGTTCCACGGGAGCCTACTAAAACTAGTCACTGGGGCCCCACCTGTGACGACTGCACCGGGACCGGTCACCGGGTCACAGTACGAAGTACAGGAGGTGCTTGATTCCCAGACTCACCACGGTCGGGTGCAGTATCTCATCCGGTGGAAAGGGTATCCCCTCTCCAAGGCATCATGGGTCGGGGAGGAGGACGTTCACACCCCCCGGCTGGTGCGGGCCTTCCACCATAGATGTCCGGGAAAGCCGGGTACTGTAGCATGTGGTAGCATTTGTTCACCCACGTCCTTTTCTCTTCCAGGAGGAACCGTGGTAGAGGGGGCCGCATGTCAAGCCCCACGGGGCTTGCTATTCACTGGTGGGGCGGCCAGAGAAAGGTCAAGGCCCGGCCAGGACTACAGTGGCCCAGGAGCTCCCGAAGGAAGGGGCAGCGAGGTGCTAGCGAACAAGCAGAGTGTGGGCGGCCGAACCGAAGACCAGCGGGATGTGGTTGACTCCAGGGAGGGGCGTATCCGGACTACAGGGACATTTATGAACATTGGGCGGATGGTGGCTTGCTGCTGGGGGTGGGGTGATGGGGCGTGGCACAGGTATATACAGCACTGGGAGCAAACCACTCCCAGTGCTGACTTTTTGTTGGCTAGGAATTAAAAAACCTTGCTTGCACCTCGTACTTGCGTTCCTGACCTTTCTTTCTTCTGGACGTCATCGGACGGGCGTGACAAAGCTTACGTACAACAAGCCGATATATCTAGGCGCATGTATACTGAACTTGAGCAAGACTCTGATATATGATTTCCATTACAACTACATCAAACCCAAGTACGGAGATAGAGCAAAGTTGTTGTTTACTGACACCGACAGTCTGGCGTACGAAATAAAAACCAATGATTTCTACACATTGTTGACGATGTGTATCGACGTGCTCCATTCTGCAAGAGCCAAGTTAACTTTTGTCTCACGATGATTAGTCCAACAAATTAACAACTTCGTTTCTCACCTGTCTTAGAAACGGAATAGCGTCGACTCCATCGATGCCGTCGATAATGTATTGCTTTACGAGTCCTTTGATCGCTCACTTGCTTTCTCTGACTCACTGCTTGTTGTTGTAGAACCTGTCAAAAATAGAATGGACTTGTGTTTTGAGCGCTTTGAGTTTTTCATATACAACTCTCTTTGGTTCTTCGGGTACATAACTAGTAATCCAATCAGCAAATGTGTTGATGGCGGATTTGGCCTTGTCCCAAAGACTCTTAAGTGCATCCTGTATGACTGGAACTGGCTCATCGAGTAATGGTTTTGTAGGGCTACTAAGTAGAGCAATCAGCTCATCCTTTCTGAGCCTTGTATAGCCCTGCAGTCCTCGTTATTTTGCAACGGCACGTAACTCTCGTACGGTTTGACTCTCCATTTTATATAGGCACAAGATTATTTTATATAGGTACAAGATTTAAATGAAAAACTCAATTTTTCGGAGCGAGCGTTATTTCATACTTGGTGTTATGTGGTTTTCTGTCGTACGCCTTAGTTATCAATGAGCTACTTAGTTCGCGTCTAGCCTTGTAAGTTGAAGGATACTCTCATAACTCCACTTTCTATGTCTTTAACTAACACCTTCCTTGGGTTATGGAGGATCGATTTAAGGTACTCGTACTTTGAGTTAATCTCTTTCACAATCTTTTGAGGTTTTGTAAGGCCCTCAGCAGGAAGAAGCCCTCTTTCATCGAGAAGTTTTAAGATCTCTGGTTTGTTCATCGTCTTTACACCCCTGATATTGTTGTCTCTATCTGCTTTAGGGTAGGAAGTGGATATTTGTTTGCTGTAGACATTTTTTTTTATATAGGATTAAAAAAATGTTTAAAGTGATTTAGAGGCTAGAGTGTGGACGGGGTTTAAGCTGGTTGACCTCTTCCTGGACAGGCTCCTCAGGAAAAACGGGAGGGGGGAGTTTGGTCAGTTGTGGCTTGTAAGGGAAGCGCTGCTGAAACTGACGAACTGAATCGGGCATGAACATAGCGTGCATTTTCCCAGGAGCGATCTACAACAGGGTAGCCTTTCCAGTGAATTGAATACTGGATGCCTTTGCCTCTTTTCCTAGAGTTTAGTATCTCTTCCACTTTGTATTCTGTTTCTCCACCCAACAATGACTGATGGTTGAGGGGGGACAGAAAGCTTAGTGCGCTTGGGGGGCATCTTTTACAGTAAAGCTCATTGGAAGACTTGGATGCACTGTCATGACTGCAATTTGGCTCTCTTCTCAATCCCCGCACACAGCCTGACAATAGCAGCGGTGGGAGGGAACGGGTTGGAAAACAGGGAGGTAATGGGGGTGGGCAAAGGAATGCAAAGAACACCGGCTCGGATCCTGAGACAATGCCAGCATCCCAAGGTCACTTGCTGGGAATGTCTGTGAGACAAAGAGTCCTTTTCCCAAACAAAATGAATGTAGCTGATTGGACAGTAAATAATAACTGTGGGAAGGACAGGGGAAAAGGGAAAGTTAACTATGCTATTAGTGCACGAAAATATCAGAATTGGCTTCGCTAATTCTATAACCATGTTGGTCTAGTAAATTATACTCTTGGAGAAAAGAAATGTCCCAGGAGTCTTTATTTACTACATGAACCAAGTGGGATGGGTGATATTAAGCCAATTTTCACAGCAAAAACCTACCTGGACCCCACTGGAAAGGTTGAGCAACAACATCGGCTCTGGGGAAGGACCTGGAGGAAAAGAAGAAGCTGGGAAGCCCCAGTGCCATCACAGGGTGGAGCAGGCACACAAGTTGCTGGAACGTGCCCGAAAGCCAAGGTCGAGAAGCTGGAGCAGCAACCGGCTGCTTCGAAAGAGCAACCGAAGGATGCCACCCCCCAGGGGCCGAAGACTCGATGGTCGTGGGGAGTGGGAAAGTCAGCAGAGGCCAAGAACCCCCCAAGGGTCAACGTGCAGGGAAGCTGCTGCAAGGCTCAGTGAACAGCAGAATGGGATGACCCCACTGAGTGGAAGCTCCCAGTCATCACCCCAAGCCTGGCCATGGAGAAGTTGAGGGAGAAATTTAAAGGGATGGAGGTCCGCACTCTGGCAATGCTGGGAGACACTGCCCCAGTGCCATGGCCCACCACCACCCGTACGGCGACACCTGCTGCTCCTCTACCAGCAGCTTAGTCAGCAGTGGCAGCCATCAGGGTCCCGGCTCCAGGATTTTACCTGGTTCACCAAAAGCGCCAGCCACCTTCCTTTGTGGCCCATTTTTATGGATGTCCGAAGTGTCTAGCCCATTTCTTAGCCAAGGCTTGGTACCACATGGAGAGCTAGGGAGTGATGTATCCAGATGATGCAGCCCGCATTGATACCATTGCCGTCAACCTGGATGAAGACGCCTCGGAGTGGCTGGTGTCACTACATGAGGATGCTCTGGAACTAATCGACCTTGATGCTTTTATGTGAGCCTTACGAGAGCACTTCGAAGACCCCCTTACAGCCCAATGCGCAGAGACCCGCATCCGTACCATTAAATGGGGAAGTGGCCAGTAACAGTACATCCAGGACTTCCACCGCCTGGCCAGCCACCTGGGAGACTGGCTTAATCCATGAGCATGCGGGACGAGAGAGCTGAGGTCACCATCCACCTGAAAGGCAAGGGACCCCAAGAGGAGGAATAGGAGATGCACCACCTGCTAGGATGGGTTGCGCATGGCAGGTCTCTACCAGGTGTTTCTGCTGCGACAAGGGCACAGAGCAGCCGAGTGTCCTGCGCCACATCCAATGGCTGCTCCCCAGTTTCGGGGCCATCCAAAAGGGAAGAATTTGCCAAGACTGAAAAAAGGTGTCCCTCCTGGCTGGTACTGGCAGCTCGGGAGGGTACACGAGCCTGGCTCCAGGGAATTATAAACGCTTCTTTACGGGAGGGTGCCTTCCCCGCGATCCTAAAGGAGGCGGTGGTGAGGCCCCTCCTGAAGAAGCCTTCCCTGGATCCAGATGTACTGGCTAACTATCGTCCAGTCTCCAACCTTCGCTTTGTGGCG
>NW_015387135.1:19289-22106 GCF_001527695.2 Protobothrops mucrosquamatus
CTGATCTCCCTTCCTTCCGCCGCGCCCTTAAGACATGGCTATTCCAACAAGCGGGACTGGCCTAGGGCAATTTTTAGAGGGGTTTTAATCATATTTTAATTAGACGATATTTAAATATTTCTTCTTAATTAATTTTAATTCTGTAATTGTTATTTATGTTTTTTAAATCGATTGTCAGCCGCCCTGAGTCCGCAAGGAGGGTGGGATATAAATTTAATAAATAAATAAATAAATAAATAAATAAATAAAGGAGTGGAAGTCATAGCGTTCACCCCACCATCCAGTGAGGAGGTGGAAATTCTGACCAAGAAGGACCTGGCCACGCTTAAAAGTGACAGTGAAGGGGAAGATGACCCATTGGTAAGTGGCACCACCATCCCCATGATCGCTAGGGTCGAGATTACTGTGGCCTCTTCAGGCAGAAAGGGGATCCTAACCGTTTTGTTGGACTCAGGGTGTACTAGGTGTTTGGTGAGCCCCCCATGTAGTGGGAAAGCTAGGAATGCAACTGAATTGAAAAAACTCATAGCTTTTTCCCAGTTAGATGGCTTGATATCAGGTGGGGTGCCTGCTACCTTCCTAACTGAGCCAGTGGAACTGAAGGCGGGGACCCATGTATAGACTATTTGATTTCTCGTGGCCCCTGGGATGACTGAAGCTATGGTCCTAGGGCTAGCATGGTTAAAAAAGTGGAACCCTTCAATTGACTGGGAAAGAAATTGGTGGAGAATGCAAAGGAAATTAAGTGGCCAGGAAGTGGTAGTGAAAGTATTAAGAAGCCGCCATGAGCCTGCAGTTAGAAAAGCAAAAGTGGAAATAGTCAGCAAATCGAAAGAGGGGGTAGCCTTAGAATCACCATTCCCCAGGAAGTACCGTGACTTAGCCGAGTGTCAACGCTGCAAATACTGTATATTCTTGCTTTGACAATATGCAGAACGGTCTGGTATTTTTAGGCTTAATGCAGAGCAGAAGAGAGTGGGGGGAAAGAAAGAGGAAGGAAACCTTTGACCTGCACACTAATTGGATAATGTGATATATATATGACAACAAATTTAGGGAGGCAACATGCTGAGAAATTAATTGTTCAGAGGAAGAGAATTTAGTTCTTAGCATCCCTTCGGTGTGCCGACATGTTGTAACCTAAATAAAAGACATTTAGGAAAACAATGCCTGGAAGTTCTTTGAAGTGTTACATTAGTCGGAACCTGACATCATGCTAAGAACTCAACTCCTTTTAAAACAACCTAGGGTCCCGAACTCCATCCACTGCCTCTAGGCTTGAGACGAGCTGGTAAAGATTTGAGGAAGATCTCATTATGGAGAAAGAAAGATTGCCTGAGGCCAGCCCCCTGGCTGCAACAGTTTCCTGGGGGGGGGAAGCGATAGCCAGCAAGCCGGGGGAGAGAGGAATCTGGTAGATTTCCCAGCTGAGAGCAAAGACTTCAAAAGCAGAATTGGGTGAGTCACTGGAAAGATTTCAAAACCCAGAGGTGAAAACCAGAAATCAATTCCTACAGAGAGAAGCCTACAGCCCTTCCATTGCAGATGTCCCTGCCAGGGACTCCAGCCCTGAAGAGAGGGGGAATCCCAGTCTGAGTCCTCTGCAGCAATGGGGAGATTAGGTTCCCCAGCAGGTGGCTGGTCCATGTCCTCTGAACTTGCCACAGCTAATAAAGGCTTTGCAATGCCTTGGGGTGGTACAGAAGCCAGGAGATCAGCAGCTGGTGGGAGAAAAGCCACAGCAAGGAGATTGGCCACAGCCCCCAAACGTGCAACCCCTGGGCATAAATCTGCAGCCAGGATGGGGCCAACAGCAACTCGGGGGGCCACAAGAGCAGTGGGGAGCCCAGCAACCATTGCACCAACAGCCCCAGTGGGGGCCGCAACAGCCTGTATTGGCACCACCTTTCAGAGCAACCTTCGATGGGGACCCAGAGAACCTGTTTTTTTTTCTGAACCAAGTGCGTTCTCACTTGAATCGCTGGGCCTATCTCTACCCGGAACCAGGTGCCATGGTCGATGTCATTGCGTCCAACCTAGAGGGAGAAGCATCAGAATGGCTGAACAATCTATATAGTGAGCAAGCCCCCGAACTGGGAAATCCCCACCTTTTCCTCCTAGGACTGAAAGAAAGATTTGAGGACCCATCCATAGGCCTCAAAGCAGCAGAACAAATCCACAAAATAAAACAAGCTGGCAGGCCTGCCCTGGAGTACGTGCGAGAGTTCCGCAAGATAGCAGGCCGAATAGAGGGGTGGCCCGAACAATCCCTGATTCAATACTTCGTCGAGGGATTAGACGATCACCTCTCTCAGGCATGCATCTATCGAGAAGTACCTGATCGGCTATAGGAGTGGTACCAGACAGCAGTGAAGCTAGACGTTCGGCTCGCCCGCTATAAGAAGCCTTAGTTAAGAATATGCTTATGAACGATATAGAAATCTTAAGTAATGTAACTGGTTTTGAAATAGTTAAAAAAGTGAAATACTTGGGTGTTGATATTACTGCTTCTAATGCTAAACTGTATATGAATAATTATGATAAGTTATGGAAAAAAGTTCAAAAGGATTTGATGGAATGGAAGAAATTACAATTATCGTTATTGGGAAGAATTGCAACAATAAAAATGAATGTTCTCCCCAAGTTTCTTTTTTTGTTTCAGATGATACCTATTTTAAAAAAGGATTCAAATTTGGAAGAATGGCAAAGAGGTATCAATAGGTTCATATGGCAGGGGAAAAAACCTAGGGTAAAATTTAAAATTTTGCAAGATGCACGGGAAAGAGGGGGACTTAAAGCCCCTAATTTAAAATTATA
>NW_015387135.1:24466-25950 GCF_001527695.2 Protobothrops mucrosquamatus
CCCGTTGCATTATTAGTCTGCCGTTTGCCATGAAGATGGGCATACGGGCAAAACAGCTTTCCAAACCTGTGAGGTTTGAACAAGCCGATGGCTCCCTGATGGGAGGGACTCTTGTCACACAAGTAACTGAGCCCTTACGCCTAGAAATAGGTGCGCACTGGGAGTTTATTCGCTTCCTAGTGGCTCCAAAAATGACTGAAACTGTGATCCTAGGGCTAGCCTGGTTGGACAAATGGAAGCCATTTATCTGGTGGGAGAAAGGAATGAGAACTGTGAGACTACCTATAGGACCTAATCCCCCCATTGATTCAACTGATATTGCAGGGCATCTTAGGCCACTCAATGAGTGAGTGCACATGGCCGCCTCACCGCCTCCAGGCGAACCAGTCATCCCCAACGAATACTGGGACCTGGCGGAGGCATTTAGTGAAAAGGAATGTGATGCCCTACCCCTTCACAGACCCAATGACTGCTCCATCGAACTGGTGCCAGGAGCCAAACTCCCACGACCGAGAATGTATGCCATGTCCCCCCTCGAAATGGAGGAGATGCAGCGATATGTGAACAAAAACCTAGCGAGGGGGTTTATCGAACGGGCCAAATCTACCGTGGGAGCCCCTGTGTTGTTCAAAGAGAAAAAAGATGGATCAGTTTAAAGTCATGCCATTTGGACTACAGGGGCCCCCAGCTGTATTCATGCAGTTGATTAATGAGGTCCTACATGATCACTTATACAAAGGGGGTTTGGTGTATCTTGATGACATCCTGATATACAGCACGAATATGACTGATCACATAAAGCTGGTGAGAGAAGTGTTAAAGAAACTATTGAATGCCAAGCTTTATGCCAAATTGTCGAAATGTGAATTTCACCAAACCCGATTAGATTATCTTGGCTACAGAATTTCCAACGAGGGCATTGAAATGGATCCAGCCAAGGTGAAAGCTATAATCGAATGGCAGCCCCCAAAGACTCGCAAACAGCTCCAGAGCTTTCTGGGTTTTGCCAACTTTTATTGTCAATTCATCCCCTCTTTTGCTGAGATTGCCCTACCCCTTACAGAACTACTCAAAACAGGCAAAGGAGGAGGGAAGCCACGACCAGGCCAACCACTAGCATGGACAATGGGCTGTCAAACAGCTTTTGAGAATTTAAAGAGACTATTTGCTGCTGAACCGGTCCTAAAGCACCCCTGCACAGGGGAACCCTTTGTGATTCAAGCCGACGCCAGCGATGTGGCAGTTGGGGCTGTGTTACTGCAAAAGAACAAAAGTGGGATCCTGAAACCCTGCGCCTACACCTCTAAGAAATTTACTGAGAGCGAGCGGAGATGGGCAATCTGGGAGAAAGAGGCCTTCACGATTAGATGGGCGCTATTAAACTGGCGACACTATCTAGAGGGGAGCAAGGTGCCATTTGAGGTATGGACAGATCACAAAAATCTAGAAGCACTGAAAACTCCCCGCAAATTGTCCCCAAAGCA
>NW_015387135.1:26177-31289 GCF_001527695.2 Protobothrops mucrosquamatus
GCGCTATTAAACTGGCGACACTATCTAGAGGGGAGCAAGGTGCCATTTGAGGTATGGACAGATCACAAAAATCTAGAAGCACTGAAAACTCCCCGCAAATTGTCCCCAAAGCAAGTACGGTGGGCACAGTACTTTAACCGCTTCAACTTCACTCTAAAGTACATACCAGGAGGAAAGAACTTCCTAGCTGATGCACTATCCCGGTTTCCCCAATACAAAAGCGAACGCGAAGAGGTTAACGAGGCAATTATCCCCAATCCACAAACTGCCGCTCAACTTACACCTCGCAGGGTCCCCAATCCTGATGACCCTGGAGTAAAGAAAATAAAACGAGAGCTCCTCACCGACCAATGGTTCAAAGATAATCATACCTCCCTAACGTGCAGGGATGGCTTGGCTTACAAAGGGGGGAAACTATATTTGCCAGAAGCCCTCCGTCTTAATGCTCTCAAACACAGCCACGATGTAAAACAGGCTGGACACTTTGGATATTTGAAAACCCTACACCTCACCCGCCGGCAATTTTGGTGGCCGGGGCTGAAAAAAGATGTGGAAAACTATGTAAAAAGTTGTACTGTATGTGCCACAATGAAAAGAATCCCAGAGAAAACCCCTGGGTTACTGCAACCCGTGGCAGACCCTTCTCGGCCATGGGAAGAAATAGCTATGTACTTTATAGTAGACCTACCTGAAAGTAGTGGAAATACTGTCATCTGGACTGTAATAGACCTGTTCTCAAAGCAGGCTCATTTCATCGCCTGCAAAGGACTCCCATCTGCCCAACGACTGACCAAATTGTTCCTGAAACATATCTACCGGCTGCATGGCGCCCCTAAGCGAATAATTTCGGACGGGGGGTGCAGTTCACAGCGAAGTTTTGGAGAAGCTTCCTTACATTAATTGGATCATCTCAAGGGTTATCATCTGCTTTTCATCTGGCCACCAATGGGGCCGCAGAAGCCGCTATCAAAATGGTGGAGCAATATCTTAGATGCTACGTTTCTTACCAACAGACGAACTGGACTGATCTCCTTCCTTTTGCGGAGGTGGCGTACAATAATTCTGTGCACAGCAGCATTGGCTACACGCCTTTCAGAGTGGCCACAGGAAAAGAGTTCAGCCCAATACCTGAATATCCCCCGTTGCCCTCCACTTCCCAGACACTTGACCAATGGGTGAGAGGGTGGGAAGAAGTTTGGAGAAACACAAACACTGCTTTAAAAAAGACTTTTGAAACCTATAAAAAGCAGGCAGATAAAAAGAGGGCTCCCCAAAGAACATTCCTAGTTGGGGAAAAGGTTTATTTGTCAACTAAATATCTACGCCTCAAATTGCCCAGCAAGAAATTGGGACCAAAATTCTTAGGGCCTTTCCCCATAGTAAGGATCATCAACCCGGTCACAGTAGAACTAAAACTCCCTAGACTTTTGGGGGAAATTCACCCAGTTTTCCATTGTAGCTTGTTGAAGCCTTATCGGGGCTCCACTTTAAGACCTCCCCCGAAGAAGGCACCTGGGCCCCTCGTAGTTGCAGGACAGACCCACTATGAAGTAAAACGTATTCTTGACTCTAGAATTTTTAAAGGGAGATTGCAGTACCTAATACAATGGAAGGGATACCCGTTATCTGAAGCCACCTGGGTGAAATCCAGTGAAGTGAAAGCTGACAGATTGGTCAAAAGGTTTCATATGAAACACCCCAACAAACCGAAAGATAACCCTTAACGTATGCTTTTGTTTACTTTACAGGATATGTCCTTCTTGTAAGGGGGGGCGGATGTCAGCGCTGCAAATACTGTATATTCTTGCTTTGACAATATGCAAAACGGTCTGGTATTTTTAGGGTTAATGCAGAGCAGAAGAGAGTGGGGGGAAAGAAAGAGGAAGGAAACCTTTGACCTTCACACTAATTGTATAATGTGATATATGACAACAAATTTAGGGAGGGAACATGCTGAGAAAATAATTGCTCAGAGGAAGAGAATTTAGTTCTTAGCATCCCTTCGGTGTGCCGACATGTTGTAACCTAAATAAAAGACTTTTTAGGAAAACAATGCCTGGAAGTTCTTTGAAGTGTTTCATTAGTCGGAACCTGATAGTGAAAAGTAGTTTGATGTCCTCCCGCCCCATTGCCCCACAGACTGTGCTATTGAAATCATGCCCGGGGCTAAATTGCCAAAGCCTAAGTTATACTCAATGACACCTAGAGAAATGGAGAAACTCTGAGCATTCATTGACAAGAACCTAGGCAGGGGTTTTATTCAACTGGCAAAGTCATGCATAGTAGCCCCTGTGCTCTTCAGGGAGAAGAACGACGGGTCCCTTAGGGTGCACATTGACTATTGCGGATTGAATGATATTTATGTGGGAAAATGTGGATCCCCTTCCCCTGATGAAAGATATTTTGGGGCACCTTGCCAAGGGGAGAATCTTTACCAAATTGGACTTAAGAGAGGCATACTATCGAGTGAGAATCAAAAAGGGCAATGGGTGGAAAACGGTGTTTAACTGCCCGTTGGTTTCTTACCAGTTTCGAGTATTGTCCTTTGGACTGTAAGGGGCTCCAGCTGCTCTTATACAGTCGATAAATGAGGTCCTGCACAAGCATCTGTATAAAGGGGTCTTGGTGTACTTAGAGGATATTTTGATTTATACCACAATGATAGAAGAACATATGAAGTTAGAGCAGTACTTGAAAAGCTCCGAAAAGCCCAGCTTTATGTGAAAGTAACTAAATGTGACTTTCATAAAAGGAAACAGGACTACCTAGGGTACCGAATGTTGCAGGATGGCATAGAGATGGAGCCCGGGAAGGTGCGCGCATTCCTAGAATGGGAAGCCCCTTGAATGAGGAAACAGTTGCCAAGTTTCCTCAGTTTCACAAATTTTTACTGGCAGTTTATCCCTGCTTTTGCTCAGATCACTTTGCCCAACGCTAATCTTTTAAAAACTAAGGGAGTTGCCAAGCCCAAGCCAAGTCAACCCTTAAAATGGTCGATGGAGTGCCAAGCGGCATTTGAAAGGTTAAAACGCCTTTTCATAGCTGAGCTGGTTTTAAAGCAAGCCGGCCCAGACAAGCCGTTCATCATTCAGGTGGATGCTAGCGATGTGGTTGTGGGAGCAGTGCTCCTTCAGAAGAACTCAAAAGGAGAATTATAGCCCTGCGCATACACCTCACGCAAGCTCTCCAAAGCAGAGAGACACTGGGCTGTCAGGGAGAAAGAAATGTATGCGGTCTCCTGGGCCCTCCTCACGTGGAGACAGTTTTTATAAAGCAGTAAAATCCCTTTTGAAGTGTGGACTGACCACAAGAACCTGGAGGCACTTAAGACCCCTTAGAAGTTATCCCCCAAGCAAGTTCGATGGGCTCAATACTTCAATCAATTTAACTTCACACTTCGTTATTTGCCCAGAGGGAAAAATTTCCTCGCAGATGCCCTCTCCAGGATTCCTCAGTAGAACAGTGCCAAAGAGGAAGTCATTAATTCTATCATCCCCTCCCAGCAAATAGGCGCGCCAGCCCTTACGAGGCAGGAGAAAGACTCAACAACATCGATAGCTGGAGTTTTAGTGCAGACGCTCAAAGAGGTCCTGGCAGGGAATAAGTGGTTCCAGCAACATAAGGATGAACTCTCAATGAAAGACAGTTTAGTGTGGATGGGAAGCAAACTGTTCCAGTGAGTCAATGTACCTTGATTCTACAGCGCAGCCATGATTAGAAAACGGTGGGATACTTCGGATTTGTGAAAACTCTCCACTTAGTAAAATGTCAATTTTGGTGGCCATGTGTGAAAAAGGACATAGAAAACTATGTAGCCAGCTGTGCCTCAGCTAAAAGGCGACCCAGGCAAACTCCAGGGCTGCTACAAGCCTTGGCCAGCCCTACTGCCCCATGGAAGGAAATATCAATGGACTTTATTGTGGAATTACCAGAGAGTGTTGGGAATACTGTGATTTGGGTTAATACAGACCTTTTTTTCTAAACAAGTCCATTTTGTGGCTTGCCCCAATATACCTTCTGCTCGGACTCTGGCTAAGTTATTTGTGCAACGTGTATCGGTTGCATGCCACTCCCAAATGCATAATCTCAGATTGGGGTGTACAGTTCACTTCAAAATTTTGGCAGGAGTTCCTGAGGCTGTTAGGCTCCTCCCAAAGCCTTAGCTCCTCCCATCATCCACAAACAAATGGAGCCTGTGAACATACGAATGCCGTACTGCAACAATACCTTTGCTGCTATGTGCATTGCCAACAAGGCAACTGGGCAGAGTTTTTGCCTTTTGCTGAAGTAGCTTACAATAACTCCATGCACACCAGCACCAGGTTTATACCATTCCAAGTAGCTACTGGCTTAGAGTTCGTGCCCATGCCAGAGCTTCCTCAGCAAACCCCTCTGAGCACATCACTAACTGAATGGATTAATGTTTCGCAAGATACCTGGCCTGTGGTTCGTAGGGCGTTGGGACGACACGAGAGAAGTGTATAAGAGACAAGCTGATAGGAAAATAATGCCCCAGAAGGAGTTTAGAATAGGGGATAGGGGGTATCTGTCCACTAAGTTCTTGCAGTCAAGGCAACCCTGTAAGAAACTAAACCCCACATACATAGGACCATTTCCCATCATCCAGATCATAAATCCGGTGATGGTAGAATTGAAGTTGCCAAAGAATCTTAGGCGCATCCACCCAGAGTTCAATTGCAGTTTACTGAAGCCCGTTCATAGCTCGCCTCTGTGCCTGGACACTGAACTGCCTCCCCCTCCCATTTGGATAGAGGGGGAGAAGCACTTTGAGGTGAAAGAAATACTTGACTCCTAGGTCCATAGAGGAAAGTTACAATATTTAATCCTATGGAAAGGGTTTTCCCCATCTGAGGAAGAATGGGTGGAAGCGACACATGTCCGTTCCCCTAGACCAGGGCTTTTCAACCGGTGGTACGCGTACCACTTGTGGTACATTAATGAGTGGCAGGTGGTAGGCAGCCTTGCCTAGCCAAGTGTAGTGGGGGAGGGAAAGAGCCAGCACAGGCAAGGACTTACAGTGAGAGAGTCCTCTGGAGCTGCAAAGGCCCCAGGCTCACTTCTGGCTCACCATGAGAAAGGAGGAGGGGGGTG
>NW_015387135.1:31812-35609 GCF_001527695.2 Protobothrops mucrosquamatus
CTTGGCCACCAGCAGCTCTGCCATTGACTTTGCTTGTCAAAAGGTTGCAGAAGGGGATCACATGACCCTGGAACACTGTGACCATTATAAATATGAATCAGTTGCCAAGCATCCAAATATAAATCACATGACCCTGGGCATGCTGCAATGGTCATAAGTCATTTCAGTGCAATTGCAACTTTGAACAGGTTTTTTTTTTGGTCATCATGTTTTTGACACCTTGCTAGGTGGTACTCAAATATTGCCATATCCTAAAAGTGGTACAATTGGTAAAAAGGTTGAAAAGCCCTGCCCTAGACTCACGCAAAGGTTCCATGCCTGGTATCCAGACAGACCAAGATGACTTTGTACAGTAGTGGTTAACTGCTATTTGTATGCAAAAATATCAGAATTGACTTTGCTACTTAGTACTTCTGTAACCATGCTGGTCTAGTAGTTTATACTCTTGGAGAAAAGAAATGTCCCAGGAGTCTTTATTTACTACACGAACCAAGTGGGATGGCTGACATGCACCTTCATTGACGGAGGGAATTGGAAGTGGAAGACTACAGGGTTGATCTGTTGGAGAACTTTGAATGGTCCCACAAATTTAGCATCTTACTTCTTGGAAGCTCTTGAAGATGCTAAGAACTTGGTAGAGAGCCAAACCTTGTCTCCTACTGCTATGGGCGGCACCTCCTGCTGATGGGTATCCGCATGTGCCGGGTGGTCTGGCAACATTTTGGGGTGTATGCCATACACGGCTTGAAATGGTGTTATTGAAGTTGATGAGTGCAGTGAATTGTAAGAAAATTCTGCAAGTGGCAAAAATGATGGCCAGTTGTATTGGCTGTAGGTGCAGTAGCACCTCAGATACTTATGGAGGAGCCTGGTTAGTCTTTTCAGCCTCTCCATTTGTGGCAGGGTGATGGGCTGAGGTGAGGTTGACCTTGACATTTAGGAGCTGAAAAAGTGCTTTCCAAAACCTAGATTGGAACTGTACTTGTCTATCTGAGACCAGTGCTGAGACCATGCTGTGGTAGCAAAAGACATGGTCTAAAAAAAGCTGGGCTTTGTCTTTGGGATTGGGATTGGGTAATCCTTTGCAGGGTATGAAATCAGCCGTTTTTGTGGAAAGGTCTACCACTACTAAAATGGTAGTGAAGCCTTGGATAGTGGGTAAATCAGTGATGAAATCCAGAGAGACTGTATGCCGTGGGTGGGGGGTTGGTTGTGGCTGCAAAGAGCCCTGCTGGCTTCTGATGGTGCGGTTTGGCCCTCCTGGATGTGTGGCAAGAGGCCACGTATTCCTTGATGTTTGCTGCTATCTTAGACCACCGAAAGTCTCTTAAGGTTCTGTGTAGAGTTTTGAAGACACCACCATACCCCACTGTCTGATTGTCATTGCAAAGCTGCAGTATGTCTTCCCTGCATGGGAGTGGGGGGGGGGGACTACTATTCTGGCAGGCAAAAAGGTGCTTTAACTCCTTGAATGCTGTTTGGTGTATAAAAGTCTAAGCAAATTTAACTCCTTTGTCAGTTGGGTCGGGCTTGGCTTTATGAGCAAAACTGGGTATAAACTTTCAGTAGAAGTTAGCAAAGCCAAGGAAGCATTAGAAGCCTTTGGCTGTGCGGGAGGCTTGCCAGTGTAGAAGAGCTTGGACCTTCTGGTGGTCCATCTGGATGCCTTTTGTGAAAATACTAACCCAAGATATCTAGTTGTTGCCAGATATCAGTTGTCAGATGGGATAATGTTCTTGTGCCTGTTGCCAAATATCACACTTTTCATTGAAGCCCTAAAGTTCTATTTTGATCTCTCTCATCCACAGAACATTCTTCCAAGTCTTTTTGGCTTATCAAGGTTGTCTTTTGTAAACAGTAGATGGTCAGCAATGTTCTTTTTGGAGAGTAGTAGCTTTCTCCTTGCAACCCTGCCGTGGGCACCATTGTTGTTCAGTGTTCTGATGGTGGTCTCGTATATCAGGCACAGCCCAAGATCGACAGAACAATCTAGCCAAAGTTCACTTCTTTATTTGCATATATCCAATAGACAGATTCTTGCCAGACTAAACCTTTACTAGCACCTCAGTGGATACAGTGGATGTAAAAAGTCTATACACCTCTGTTAAAATGCCAGTTTTTTGAGTTGTAAGAAAAACAGACCAAGATAAATAACGTCAGAATTTTTCCACCTTTAATAAAACATTTATAAGCTTTACAAGTCAATTGAAACACAAACTGAACCCTTTTAGGGGGGGGGGGAATAAACTTACAATAACATGATTGGATAAGTGTGCACACCCTTTTATAAGTGGGGATGTGGCTGTGTTTAGAATTAACCAATCACATTCAAACTGATGTTAAATAACAGTACACACCTGCTATCAATTAAAGCCACTCTGATCAAACCCATATAAAATTCAGCTGTTTTAGGAGGTTTTTTTCTGACATTTACTCAGTTGCTTCATACAGCAAAAGCCATGGCCTGCAAAGAGCTGTTGTTCAGTTGCTAAGTCATGTCTGACTGTGCGATCCCATGGACCACAGCATGTCAGCCCCCCCCGTCCTCCACTGTCTCCCAGAGTCTGCCCAAACTCATGCCCACTGTGTCTATGACACTAACCATGTCATCCTCTGCTGTCCCCTTCTCCTTTTGCCTTCAATCTTTCCTAACATCAGGGTCTTTTTGAATGAGTCCTCTCTTATCTGGTGTCCAAACTATTTGAGCTTCAGCTCCAGTATCTTTCCGTCCAATTAGTATTGACTGATTTTTTTTATATTTTATTAAGTTTTTATAATTACAAATCTTTAGTGCTTAATAAACAACGTGTTGTCTGGGTTCACATATTTAACATTAATAGTAATACAACCTCCATTTCTACTCTCTATTCCGTTTTTCTAGCCATTTATAAAAATTATCCCATGTTTGAAAATATTCTGTATCTTCTTTCCCTTTCATTTTCAATGTAAACCTATCCATTTCCGCACAATCCAAAATTTTCCTAATTATATCTTCTTCCAATAGTGTTTCTTCATTTTTCCAATACTGTGCAAATGTAATTCTTGCTGCTGTAATACATGTAATATTAAATATATACATTTTTTGTCGTAGTTCTCTGTAATTATACCTAGAAGAAATAGTTCTGGCTTAAAATCTAGATGTTTTCTTAGCATTTTCTGTAACCACATGTGTATTTTTGATCAATTTTTTTTCCTTTAGGGCAGGGCTTTTCAACCTTTTCACAGATTGTACCACTTTTAGGACATGACAATATTTTTTTTTTTAATAACATTTTTTAATTTTTATAATTAAACAATAAGTATAACACAAACACACACACACAAAAAAACCAATACGTTATCGGAAACGCTCGGCAGCCCCCGCCCTGCCTCCGCCCTCATCCACTTGCCTTTCCTTCCTACCTCTAGCCCACAACCTCTCCTCCTTCCTCCTTCCCACTTCTACATCCCCCCTCTTCCTGACCACCTCTTCGAGTGCAAGTCGGGGTACCAGCCGAGCACTTCCTCTTATTAACATATGAATACATCAATTTTTTTTAATACCCCTAATCCCCTTCCCCCCCTGAGCTTCCCGGAACCAAATACAGGACTAAAACAAATCATTCCAAATCTAAATTACAATTTAACTAAACAAATATAATACTATCAGTATATACCTACTTTAACTCTAATAAGGCAATTAAATTAATTAAGATTAATTAAAAACCAATATATCTACTCAAAAACTATATAACATTTAATCACTCCATACATCTAATATAATCTATCCACCTTCAACATTTAAACTTTACATAATT
>NW_015387135.1:36493-45335 GCF_001527695.2 Protobothrops mucrosquamatus
TCATCCACTCGTCCCTCTATCCGATCAATATGAACTGCAAGTCCATGAAAAATATGTGATAAATTTTCACAAAGTTCCTGATTTTTCTTATCCAAAAGTTCTTCTGTTTGTTTCAAAGTCTGCAATGAGGACTTGGCTAAAGCCTCTTGTAAATCTTTAAGTGAAATGGAGGGAGGAGGTGTTGGTGGAGGAGATCTAGATTTTTGTTGTTGAGTTTGCACCACAGGAGAAGAAGTAGCTGTTTTAGACAACGCAGGAACAGTACGTTTTGAAGCCATTCTGCAAAATTATTTTTTTTTAAATCACAGCAAGTATAAACTTAAAAAGCTTGACTTTAGATAAAAAAAAATAAATTAAAATCCTTTAAAGTACATCCACAACCGGAAAGAAAGTGAAAGTTTTCCTTTTGTTAAAAAGAAAGGAATACTTCCACGGCCATTTTCTTGTCACTTTCACTTATAGCAAGTAAAAAATCCCAATAAAGTCTTCGAGTTAAAGTCATTTTTTAACTAAAATAAAAATTCCCTGTCAGATTCCGTCTGTTTCAAAAGTTACTCACAAGCAGATACAATGTAACAGCCGTGGCGGCGACATCTGGCTTCGCTCCGAGGAATGAAGACACAACGAGCTGCGGAGAAAAGTTCAGGACTCCAGGGGAGTTCTCACCTACATCCCCCCAGGATCGCTCCAGGGGGGACTAGGGAACTCAACCCTTATCCCAACCAAACTCACTTTCTCCCCTTCGCCCGGGGAGAAAGTTCCGAGCCGCAAAACAGCTGATCCGCGCTGTTTTGACGGCTTTGATGCAGTCCCGGGCTGGAGGCTAAAGAAAAAGCCTCCGTCGGCAGCGCCTCGCCACAGGAAGCTCCAGGACATGACAATATTTGAGTAGCACCAGTGCTTAGCAAGATGTCAAAAACTTGATGACTAAAAAGAAGGGGGATTTTGGGTTTTACTGATTAGTTCCATTTGTTGTTATAGAAATGGCTAGTTTATAATATGGAAAAGTAAAAAGTTGAGGTTCAATGTTAATGCTTCCTTCTACTGCAACAGAGGAAGTCTGTTCTTTTTCCCTTCTCTCCCTCACTTCCCCCCCCTTTTTCCTCCCCACTGTGTCCTACTATTTGCTTTTGTATTTTTGTATTTTATTCTATAATCGAATAAAATATTACAAACTGTAGAAAAAAAGAAAAAAGTACCAGTTTTAATTCCTTCGGTGGCTGTTCCTTTGCTGAATCACTTTCCCTTTGCACTGACAAATGTATGATGAATTTATCCATGTTTATTAATATGCACCATTACCAGCTAACTCAGGGGTCTTCAAACTTGGCACTTTTAAGACTTGTGGACTTCAACTCCCAGAATTCCTCAGCCATCATGGCTGGTTGAGGAATTCTGGGAGTTGAAGTCCGCAGGTCTTAAAGTTGCTAAGTTTGTAGACCCCTGAGCTAGCTGGTTGGCCCTTCTTCCTCTCTCCTTCTCCTCTTCTTCCTCCCTTCCTTCTAAGCTCTCTTCCACAGTGTAGTAAGAATGCACCCCCCCAATCCTTTCCCTGTACCCTTAAAGACACAGGAATCAAGTGCAAAGCAAGAAAGGCTCACAAAAGCCTCCCAGAATAAAGAAACACATAAACTCTGGGTTTCTTCTTCTTCTTTAAGCTGCCTCAGGTGTGTCACATGTCACAATGTTGCAACCTGAGACTGAAAGGCATCCCACAATTGCAAAAAGCTTTAGCCTTAAATTAAGCCTGTTTACCTTCAAAGAAAACTTTCTAAAAGCCATAGACAGACTCAAGATAAAGGGGTAAAACTAATTACATTTGTTTAAAGGGATTAAACCTACGGAAGGCAACACTTTGGACTCATTGCTAGCCTTTCTGAAACAGACTAAAATATTCCAATAACCAAAGCACACAAACCGAGCCTCTGAATTACAAAACGCTGTAAAAACTGCACAAAAATCCTTATGGTAACCCAATCAAGCTGCCAGCTGATCCAGAACTAAATAAACCCACCTCCTTTCTGACATGCTCGTCTCCCGGCTTTTTGTTTCATCAGCGCTGATTGCATTCTCCTGGCTGGAGAAAATGAACCAGGGGACCTTTTCTTCCAGCAACAGCTGCTGCTTCTTCCCTGTCTCTTTTTCCTCCCTGCCTGCTGAGCTCTCCTTCCACAGCTGCTTCTCTGTCCCCTTCTGTTTTCCTGTTGTCTTTTTTTTCCCTTTCCCGCCAAAACCACCTCCTTTATAGCCTCTCCTCTCCACCCCCCTTTTCTTCAGTTCACCTCCAGCTCCGCGCTGCTTCCGGAAGCGCCAATCAGCCGGAGCCCTGCTGGCTCCTGGGGCTTCTGCTGAGCCCCGACAGTCCTGCAGCTGCAGTTGCCTCTCCCTCAGGCTTGGGTCGCTTAGCCTCATTCCCCTCCCCCGCTATACTTCTCTAGGATGGTTGCGTACCTCCTGCCACATGCCAAAGTACCACAGGTGGTACGTGTACCACTGGTTGAAAAGCCCTGCTTTAGGGCATGTCCACCAAAGGTGATAGTACGTGCCTGGCTTTTGCCTACATTTCCAGCAGTTACTAGACATGTTTTTAATCATTTTTGCTAATCTTGCAGGTGGTAAATGCTATCTATAAAACATTTTATAGATTTTATTTATAATTAGCTGCCCTTGTTATTTTATAGTTTCTTTCCCACATGTTTTGCCATTTTTCTAGTTCTACATTGTGCCCAAAATTTTTTGCCCAAGTTATCATTGTTTCTTTAACTTTTTCATCTTCCATCTTCAGGTTTAACAAAAATTTATAGAGTTTTTTAATCAGTTTTTCATCTGATGACAATAGTATCTGGTCAAACACTGTTTGATCTTTATAAAAACCATATGTTTTAGCATCTTTTTCGTATCTCATTTGCATTTGCAAGTGTGGCCACCATGATAACACAATACCCTGTTCTTCCAATTCTTGTTTAGTTTGTAATTTCCCATCAATATTCAAAATGTCTCTGTATGTCACAAGTTTCTCATAGTTGATTAAATTTGGGTATTTTGGGTATCCTGGTATTTTCATATACATTTTCATTTTTATCTTTTCCCATGTCAGAAGCAAGGCATTTCTTATATAGTGATTTTGAAAGTATTTATGGATTTTGTTCTTCCCATACCATAGAAAAGCATGCCATGCAAGTTGTAGGTCATGTCCCTCTAGGTATAGTAGTATTTTGTGTCTAAGGGTTATCCATTCTTTTAACCATGTTAGTGCAGCTGCTTGATAATATAAAACCCAATCTGGTAGCCCAGAGCCTCCATTTTCTTTCGCTTCTTGTAGCATTTTCAGTCTAATTCTAGCTTTTTTCCCTTGCCAAATAAATTTCAAAATCAATGCATTTAATTCATCAATTTTTTTTAAAATTTTATGGGTATTGTTTGGAATAGGAAAAGTAGTTTTGGTAAAATATTCATTTTCACCATCGCTATTCTTCCCAATATTGATAATTGTAAATTTTTCCATCTCTCCAAATCTGATTTTATTTGTTTTAATAGTTTAAAATAGTTATCTTCTTTTAATGTCGCACATCTTGCTGTTAAGTATATCCCCAGGTATTTAACTTTCTTAACTATCTGGAGATCTGTTTTTTCTGACAGTTGATTTTTTTGTTTATCTGTAAGGTTTTTAACTATCACTTTAGTCTTATCTCTGTTTATTTTCAATCCTGCTACTTCTCCAAATTCTTCAATCTTTGTCAATAATTTAGGACTTGTCTCCAAGGGATCTTCTAATATAAATACCAAATCGTCCACGAATGCTTGTAATTTATATTTTTCATCTTTTATCTCCATACCTTTAATTTCTGGGTCCTGTCTAACATTTCTATTCAACACTTCCAGAGTTAAAATAAATAATAATGGAGATAGTGGACACCCTTGTCTTGTGCCTTTTTTAATATTAAAGTTCTCTGTAAAATCTCCATTTACAATTACTTTGGCCATTTGTCTATGGTAAATTGTTTTAATTATATTTATAAAGTTTTCTCCAAAGTCAGTATAGTTTAATTGTTGTACCATAAATTGCCAGTTGACATTATCAAAAGCTTTCTGTGCATCTAAAAAAAATAATGCCATTTGTTTCCCTGGATACATTTCGTAATATTCCAAGGTATCTAAGATCATTCTTAGATTGTTCTTTATTTGTCTCTTTGGTAAAAATCCATTTTGGTGTGGATGTATAAATTCAATCAAAAATCTCTTCAGTCTTTCTGCTATTATTGAGGCAAAAATTTTGTAATCCACATTTAATAACGATATTGGTCTATAATTCTTTATCTAAGTCAAGTCTGAATCTTCTTTTGGTATTAAAGTGATATTGGCTTCTACTAATACTTCATTACATCTTGCATTAATGGGCTTAGTATATCTTGTAGGCTTTTATAAAATTCTGTGGGTAGCACATCTGGGCCTGGTGTCTTGTCCTTTTTTGTCTTTTTATAGCTTCTGTCAGCTCCATCATTGTTATTTTCTCATTTAACATGTTTTTAAAATTCTCTGGAGTCTTTGGTAGGTTAGTATTTTCTATATATTGCCTTATTTTTTCCTGGGTAATTTCTTCTTTATCATAAAGTATTTCATAAAATTCTTTAATTATTTTTTTATCATATCATTTTGGTATTGTAGATCACCTCTTACATCTTGCAATTTATTTATCTGTTTTTTCTCTCTTTCTTTTTTCAGTTTATAGGCCAACCATCTACCCAGCTTATTAGCATTTTCAAAAAAGTTTTGTTTTGCTCTTTTAATTTGTTGGGCCATTTCTTCAGCTTCTATTAAATTTAATTTGTGTTTTATTATCTCCATTTGTTTTTAAAGGGTCTTCTTTTGTGGGTTTCTTTGTAGTTCTAATTCTAATTTCGTCAATTCTTCCTTTAGCTTCGTTTGTTCTTGTTTTTTTCCCTTGTTCTCCCAAACATTTTGGAGTGATGTATCTTCTTTCTTATTTTCTTTGAAGAAAAATTCCATTTCCTTTGCTACTTTTTGTATAAATTCTTTCTCTTTCAGTAGAGATTGATTCAATGTCCATCTTAATTTTTTCTTTGTTCCTTTCCATGTCATCTTTATCAGATTGTGATCCGCCCATACATTAGTTTCTATCTCAATCTCTTGTATGTTCAGATATCCATATCATATCGATTCTAGACCATGATTTATGCCTATTTGAGTAAAATGTATATTGAGATTTCTTTGGGTTTTTCTCTCTCCATATATCCTGTATACAGATTTCTTCTGCCATTTTAAAAAAAGCCTTAGGTAAAATGTTCCTACCTTTCCCCCTTATTTTACTACTACTGTAGTCTAGCTTTCCATCTACAATTGCATTGAAGTCTCCTACTAAGCAGATATTTTGATATTCCATTTCCACTATTTATGTAATTTTTGATAAAATTCTTCTTGTTTGTTGTTCGGTGCATAAATTGCTACTATCAATGTCTGTTTTTGGTTTAATGTCATTTCCACCGTTAGTATTCTTCCTTCTTCATCTGCATAAATTAGTTTTGGGTTCATTATTTCTTTAATGTATAAAGCTACTCCTCTTTTCATTTGTTGTGCTGATGAAAAGAAAAGCTTCCCAATTTTCAGACATTCCAGAAATTTATAATGTTGTCTTTTAATATGTTTCTTGCAGACAAACTATATCCAGGGCTGCGTCTTAAGTCTGCTGCTGTTCACCCTGTTGACCCATGACTGTTGTGCTAGATTTGCCACCAACCATATTGTGAAGTTTGCAGATGATACAACAATAGTGGGCCTTATTCAGGATGACAAGGTGGAAGCTTACCGCAAGGAGGTTGAGGTGTTGGAGAACTGGTGTAAGGAAAACAGCCTAGTTTTAAATACCGGAAAAACCAAAGAGATCATTGTTGATTTCAGAAAAGGCAGGCACAGCCACATTTCTCTGTGCATTAATGATTCACCTGTGGAGATGGTCACCAGCATCAAATTCCTGGGTGTGCAGCTAACGAGTAGGCTGGCTTGGTCGCTCAACAGTGAGAAACTGGTGAAGCGGGCACAGCAGCGCCTGCATTTTCTGCGTCGCATGAGAAAAGCACATCTTCCTTCCCCTGTCCTGACCACTTTCTACAGGGGGACGATCGAAAGCATCCTGTCATACAGCATCACAGTCTGGTTTGGAGGCATCACTGCTTCAGACAGGAAGGCGGTGCAGAGAGTGGTGAGAATGGCCAAAAAGATCATTGGCAGTTCCCTCCCTCCCATCCAGGACATAGCACAGAAGCGTTGCTTGAGCAGGGTCCGTAAGATCATCTGGGACACTACACATCCTCTTCACGACCTGTTTTCCTTGTTACCTTCTGGGAGGAGGCTTCGTGGTATCCGTAGCAGAACATCCAGATTCAGCTATAGTTTCATTCCATATGTCAAGCCCCGTGGGCTCGACATTCACCAGTGGGGGGGGGGAGAGAAACCATGCAGCCAGCCTTCAGGCCCAAGCAGCCGGACGCCGGGGGGAAAGCCAGCGGCCGGCCGGATCAGCTGTTCGTCGGCGGGAAAGCCAGCGGCCGGCCGGATCAGCTGTTCGTCGGTGGGAAAGCCAGCGGCCGGGCGGATCGGCTGTTTGTTGGCGACGCCACCGGTCGCCGGGGGGAAGGCCAGCACGCCG
This sequence comes from Protobothrops mucrosquamatus, assembly GCF_001527695.2. NCBI lineage: Eukaryota > Metazoa > Chordata > Lepidosauria > Squamata > Viperidae > Protobothrops > Protobothrops mucrosquamatus. The sequence continues at coordinate 43,158 of NW_015387135.1, forward strand.
TCGGACGCCGGGGGGAAAGCCAGCCGCCGGCCGGATCAGCTGGTGGTCGGCAACGCTGCTGAACGCCGCGGAACACCGCCGGCCGCCAGGGGGGGAGAGGTCAGCCGCCGGACGGATCAGCTGGTCATCGGCAACGCCGCTGAATGCCGCGGAACACCACCGGACCAAGCAGCTGGGAGGCGGTAGGGGGAATTCCCTGGTGGCATGGGTGCAGGGTAGAGCCACCCGTGGAGACTCTGTGAACTGGAGCGTTTACAGCAGCGCCTGGAGCGGTCTACCGGAGTGTGGAAGGCTGGACCGGCACAAAGACGGCGCGAGGATCGGCAGGAGGGAGGCCAGAAGTTGGACTGCGGCTTTTACCTCCACGGATCGGATGCTGGCTTGCTGCTTGGGGCAGGACCGCAGGGCGGGGCACGTCTATGTAAAGCACTGGGAGCAAACCACTCCCAGGGCTCACTTTAACTTTGTACAGATTAAACCCTGTTGGTCACCTTGTTCCTGCGTTCCTGCATTAACCTTGTGAACTCTCAAGCTTCCTCCTTCTGTTATTTATTCAAGACGGACAGTATTTAATATTTATTTGTTATGTATATGTAGGGGTGTGTGTCTATACATATGTTGTACATAGTATGTTTAGGTGTGTGTCATGTATGTGTTTCACTTTGAGAGCGGGCAACTAAATTTCATTTTTGATGTGTGCCGTTGTGCCCACAGTAAAAAAATGACAATAAAGGTTATCATCTTATCTCATCTCATCTCATCTCATCTTATTTTTAGTTTTTGTAGTCGTGTAAAGATTTTTTTCCTTTTTAAGGGGGAGTTCAATCCATTTATATTCATTGAGAGAATCCCATTATCCTTCTCCATCTTCTTCAATTATATTTAGGTTTTATTCTTCTAGTTGTTCTTGTCTGTCTCTGTTTTTTCCCTTTGCCCCTTCTTCTTGATTTATGTTTTCTATATCTTCTTCTTCCCTTTGTTTGGCCGCCCCTTCTATTGCTGTCTCTTCCTGTTTTCTGGATTCCCATTCTGGTTGAAATTCCGAGCTTCCTTCTTCAAAAAAACCCTCGGTGTCTCTCATAAAATTCCATTGCTTTAAAGACAGAGTCCAATCTGTATCTTTTGGAGTCCCAATTGAAAGAGATGGAGAAGGAAAGGGATTTTGTCAATGAATATAAATGGACTAAATTCTCCCTCAAAAAGGAAAAAAATCTTTACACGACTACAAAAATTAAAAATGGATATAATTTGCCTCCAAGAAACACACTGATGGTAGCAATATATGCACCAAGTGATAAACAAGAACAATTTTACCAAAAATTACATAAAAAATATTAGAATTGAACTATCAAAATCTCTGTATAATGGGAGACTTTAATGCAATAACAGATGGAACTTTGAACTATAAAAGCGCTAAACAAGGGAGGAAAGGAGGAAATATATTACCTAGAGCGTTTTTAAAAATGACAGAAGAACTCTGTATCCAAGATATATGGAGAGAAAAAAATCCAAAGAAATTACAATATACATTTTACTCAAATAGACATAAATCATGGTCTAGAATTGATATGATATGGACATCTTTGGAACTTAATACAATGATACAAGAAATTGAGATAGAGACTAATGTTTGGGCAGATCATAACCCAATAAAGGTGACTTGGAGAGGAACCAAGAAAAAATTAAGATGGTCCTTGAACAAATATATATTGAAAGAAAAATAATTTATACAACTAGCGACAAAGGAAATGAATTTTTTTTTCAAAATAAGAAAGAAGAAACATCACTTCAAAATGTGTGGGATATGGCTAAAGCATATTTCAGAAGGTTGGCTATAACTTATACCGCTAAAAAGAATAAAGAAAAGAAACAACAACAGTTCAAAGTTGAAGGAAGAATTCAGAAAGTTAGAATCAGAATTACAAATCCTCAATGGAACCGCATCTACATGGAGGGAAGTGTGTAGTGGGGTGCCCCAGGGCTCTGTTCTGGGCCCAGTGCTCTTCAACATCTTCATCAACGATTTGGATGAGGGGATAGATGGGGAACTCATCAAATTTGCAGACAACACCAAGCTGGCAGGAATAGCCAACACTCCAGAAGACAGGCTTAAGATACAGAAGGATCTGGACAGACTTGAACACTGGGCACTATCTAACAAAATGAAATTCAATGGTG
>NW_015387135.1:45632-48837 GCF_001527695.2 Protobothrops mucrosquamatus
AAGGAAGAGGGGAGACATGATAGCAGTGTTCCAATATCTCAGGGGCTGCCATAAAGAAGAGGGAGTCAAGCTATTTTCCAAAGCGCCTGAAGGCAGGACAAGAAGCAACGGGTGGAAACTAATCAAGGAGAGAAGCAACCTAGAACTAAGGAGAAACTTCCTGACAGTTAGAACAATTAACCAGTGGAACAACCTGCCTGCAGAAGCGGTGAATGCTCCAACACTGGAAGTTTTAAAGAAGAGACTGGACAGCCATTTGTCTGAAATGGTATAGGGTTTCCTGCCTGAGCAGGGGGTTGGACTAGATGACCTTCAAGGTTCCTTCCAACTTTACTATTATTATTATTATTAAATAGACCCACAAAAGAAAATACTTAGGAAACAAATGGAGATAATAAAACACAAATTAAATCTAGCTGAGACGGACATAATGGTTCAACAGATTAAAAGGGCTAAACAGAACTTTTTTGAAAATGCCAACAAACCGGGGAGATGGTTAGCACATAGATTGAAAAAAGAAAAAGAGAAAAAACTGATAAATAAGCTGCAAGATTCAAAAGATGAATTATAGTTTCAAAATGATACAATTAAAAAAATTATCAAAGACTATTACGAGATACTTTACAATGCAGAGGAAATTTCAAAAGAAAAAATACAGCAGTATTTAAAAAAAGCAGACTTACCAAAAATTTCAGTGGCCAACTACAAGAAATGTCTGACTTCTGTGATTGCCAACAAGGGTTTTGCCACTAAGTACTAAGTCATGTTTTGCGAAGGGGTCAAATACTTCTTTCACACATTAAAATGCAAATCAATTTGTAACTTTTTTGAAATGCCTTTTTCTGGATTTTTTTAGTTGTTATTCTGTCTCTCACCATTAAAATAAACCTACCATTAAAATTATAGACTGATCATTTCTTTGTCAGTGGGCAAACGTACAAAATCAGCAGGGGATCAAATAATTTTTCCCCTCACTGTATGTCTGGGCTGTGGGGTAGAGTGGCAAGACAGAAGCCTTTTCTTACAAAGAAAAACATCCAAGCCCAGCTACATTTTGCAGAAACCTACATCACATCTGACAAAAGCATGTAGGAAAATGTGTTATGGTCTGATGAGACCAAGGCTGAACTTTTGGGCCATAATTCCAAAAAGTATGTTTGGCACGAAAACAACACAGCACATCACCAAAATGTACACCATACCCACAATGAAGCATGGCAGCATTATGCTTTGGGGCTGCTTTTCTTCATCTGGAACTGGGGCTTTAGTCAAGGTGGAGGGAATTATGAACAGTTCCAAATATCAGTCAATTGGGGCACAAAACCTTCAGGCCTCTGCTAAAATGCTGAAGATGACGAGGAATTTCACCTTTCAACATGACAAGGACCCAAAGCATACCTCCAAATAAAAAAAAAGAATGGCTTCACCAGAAGATCAAAGTTTTGGGATGGCCTGCCAGAGCCTGGACCTGAATCCAACTGAAAATCTGTGAGGTGACCTGAAAAGGGCTGTGCACAGGAGATGCCCTTGCAATCTGACAGATTTGGAGCGCTTTTGCAAGGACGTGTGGGCTAAGATTCCCAAGACAAGATGTGCCATGCTGATAGGCTCCTACCCCAAAAGACTGAATGCTTTCATAAAATCACAAGGTGCTTCAACGAAGTATTAGTTTAAGGGTGTGCATACTGATGCAACCACATTATTGTTAGTTTTTTATTGTTATTTTTCCCCCTAAAAGATTTCAGTTTGTTTTTCAATTGAATTGTACAGTTGATATGTTCTATTAAAGGTGGAAAAAATTCTGAAGTGATTCTCCGGGTCTGATTTTTTTTTATATAATATATTTTATTGATTTTTTAACATGGTCACCTTAATAGTTGGTAAACTGTGTTGTCTGGGTTTACATTTAAAAAACATTAACAATTAGTTTCTATGATCTATAATCCACATAATAGCTTTACTTGATTTCCTCTTTTTCCCATAATGTTCTCTTTTGCCAACCTTAAGTTAATACAATTCTTGTTGTTTTGATGGATAACAATTGAGTGTAAAAAATTTTCTAATATTTCTACAGATAATAATCACATCAATATAATATTTCTTTTCTATCTAGTCATTCTGGTTTCCTCATCATAGATCCTGTTTACAGTTCTTGTTTACATTTATTTTTCCCACAATGTTCAAGACATTCTTACTGGTTAAGATTTTCTCAAAGTTAATTACATTTAAACATTTAAGTCTATTTTTCTCATGTAAGCCATCCCAATACTTTTACCTTTCTTAAGGAATAAATAAGACTAAAAAAGAAAAAAAAAGAATAAGAGTAAAGAAAAATAAAAAGGTAGTATGCTACTTAAAATACATGTTCCTCCTAAGCTAATACATATTTATTTCCAAAAAAATTCTGTTCTTTTTTACCATGATTAAAAATATGTTTAATCTTGGACTTCCGGTGGCGAGGCTTCGCCGATGGAGGCTTTTCTCTCAGCCTCCTGCCCGGGACTGCGTCAAAGCTGTCAAAACAGTGCGGATCAGCTGTTTTGCGGCTCGGGGAGAAAGTGAGTTTGGTTTGGATAGGGGTTGAGTTCCCTAGTCCCCCCAGGAACAATCCTGGGGGGATGAAGGTGATGAACTCCCCCGGAGTCCGGACCTCTTCTCTGCAGCTCGGAGTGTCTTCGCTCTTCGGAGCGAAGCTAGACGTCGCCGCCACTGCTGCTACTTTGTATCTGCTTGTGAGTGACTTTTGAACAGACGGAACCAGACAGGGGATTTTTACTTTAGTTAAATTGTGACTTTAACTCAAAGATTTTATTGGGATTTTTGTTACTTGCTATAAGTGAAAGTGAGAAGAAAATGGCCGCGGAAGCGCTGCTTCTTTCTAACAAAAGGAAAACTTTCACTTTCTTTCCGGTTGTGGAATGATGCATTTTAAAGGACATTAAAGAATTTTTCTTAAGTCAAGCTTTTTTAAGTTTATATCTGCTGTTGTGAGTTTCAAAAATAATCTGGCAGAATGGCTTCAAAACGTACTGGAGTTTCTGCATTGCCTAAAACAGCTATTTCTTCTCCTGTTGTGCAAATTCAACAACAAAAACCTAGATCTCCCCCACCATCACCTCCTCCTTCCATTACACTTAAAGATCTACAAGAGGCTTTAGCTAAGTCCTCATTGCAGACTGTGAAACAAACAGAAGAACTTCTGGAT
>NW_015387135.1:51489-52988 GCF_001527695.2 Protobothrops mucrosquamatus
AATTTCACTAGGGAGGCACACCCAAACCATAACCAAGTCTATTACCGCTTCTTTTCCCAACTTTTCAAACTTTTCACTTTCCAAATCTCCATAACATGGCATATCATTTTGGAATATTTCCAAGACATCTTCTTCAACCTCTTCACATACTTTATCCACCCGTTGCTCAATGAAATCTGAAACTATAAACTTCTGGAGAACAGATGCCACAGTTCCATATAATTCTTCCAATCTCTTAAGACATAGATTTTTAACTTCCACACTGTATTGCTTGGCTGCTTGCATCAAAACATTCTGTAGGTCATTCATAATGAGAAGTAAAGACATTTTCAATGAGATCCACTCAGCAACCAAAAAGAAAAATTTCTTTCTCGCTCTTTTTTTTTTCCTCAGATCCGCAGCCATTTTAAAACTTCCAAATTTCTTTAAATATACTTCATTAATCAAAAAGGATAGCAGTATTAATATCACCAGCCAGTATACACCACAAATTCATTGCAGCTAAAACTTTCCAGAGCCGGAGAAGTAACAATGTATCTCTTTCCAGTCAGTAGCAAAAAAAAAAGTGAAAGTAAAAAAAAAAACACACGAAAGTATTCCAGAGAAACGGCAAGTCCGCAGCCATTTTCTCTCACTTTAAATCACCACAAAATAAAGAAGATGGTATATTTCAGAGTCAAAGTCAAAAACAATCCACTGTAAATCCGAACCTCCTGTTTAGTTCCGTCTGTTTAAAATTTAAGTCCAAATACCTTCCAACAGCAGATGTGGGAGCTGCATCTGGCTTCGCTCCAAAAGAGGAGCGAAGGCGCCATAGGGCGCGGAGACCGTCCAGACTTCGGGGGAGCTAGCATCTCTCAACCTCGATTATAACAAAATCGGGGTGAGAGGAAGCTCGAGCCCTATCCGGACTTACTCACCCCCCCCTCTTTGCCCGAGGGACGAGGTTCCGAGCCGAGAGACAGCTAACGAACGCTGTCTCTTCAGGCTTTGACGCGCTCCCAGGCGGGCGGCTAACAAAAGCCGCCATGCGATGCAGCCTGTCACCACCGGAAGCCAAAAAGTATGTATATATTGATTGTATTATGTTTGTTTAGTTAAATTGTAATTTAGATACGGAATGGGATGTGTTTTAGTCCTGTATTTGGTTCCGGGAAGTCCAGGGGGGGAAGGGGATTAGGGGAATTATAAAAATTGATGTATTTACATGTTATAGGTAAACAATAATTGTATTGATAAGAGGAGATGCTCGGCTGGTATCCCAAATTGCACTTGATGAGGTGGTTAGAAAGGTGATGGGATACACATCTTCGATGGTTCAGACACCTCAGTCAACTTCAAAAACTTCCCACTCGTCACACCCTCCATCTTCTTCGTCCCCACCGCCCTCTGGTAAAGAAATGCAGGACTTGATGGCAGCAACTATTAAGCAAATGACTGAGATGTTTCAAGAAATGGATGTTAGAATGCAAAATAGATTTGACCAATTATCACAGCAA
>NW_015387135.1:57052-73549 GCF_001527695.2 Protobothrops mucrosquamatus
AAAAAAAATTTTTGAAAAAAAAAAAAAAAAAAGAAAGGTGATGGGATGTAGGTAGGTGGAAAGGAGGAAGGAGGAGAGGTTGTGGGTTAGAGGGAGGAAGGATAGGAAAGTGAATGAGGGTGGAGGCAAGGCGGGGACTGCCGAGCGTTTCCGAAAATGTATTGACTTGGATTATTTTTTTCTTTTGCTTGTGTATGTAAATGCATCATATTGCTATTTGTTGTTTAATTACAAAAATCAATAAAATTTTATTAAAAAAATATGTTTAATCTTTAAATATTCCATTTAATAAATCTAGTCATCTAATCTTTTAACTCTTATTCAAAACATTTTTTATCCATTGTAGTTTTCCTAAAGTCAATCACTTTTAAATATCTAAAACATTTCCTTTATATAAGCCATTCCAACTTTTTTATATTACTCATATCAAGAAATAAAATAAGAAAAGAGAAGAAAAAGAGAGCACTATGTTACTTGAGGGGCTCCTCCCTCTTAAAATAAAATTCATATCCAAAATCTTTCTATTTCTTTAACCATATTCAAACCGGTGTTTCTTTTTTAAATATTCTCTCTGATAGGTCCCATCATCTATTTTCTTAATTTTCACTTTAGCCTTTTTCTTTTGCCCAGTATCTTTCTTAATATGTTCTGCTGAATCAAAGAATCTTTCCATATTCTTGTAGATGTTACTGTAGATATAAAAGGTAAGTCAAGTACAATGTCTTTGTAGGAGGCTTTTGCCCTTTCATGTTTGTTGAAAATCTTTTTCTTTTTCTCTCTGTTTCTCTTATCATTTTTTGTCTCTCCAGTTCTAGTGGTGTTCCTGACATCTCTGCAGTCCATTTTGTCCAATCTTTTTTCTTATCCTCAAATTTGTTTTGTGGTGTTAAAGTATAAGTTGTCTTTTCCAAATCCAATATTTCTTGTGAATTTTTTTCCCACTTGGGTTAAATCATAGTTCTTTGTTTTGTTAGGTTCCATCTTTAAGTCTCTATCCTCGAATTTGTATTCAGTTATCTGTTTTATCTGCTCCTTCTCTATTGTTGTTTTCTGGGATTTTTTTTGTTGTAAAGTTAAATTGGAGATAGATCGGTTTATATTTTCAAAGTTATTTTGGATTTCTTTGTGGTTTAAAATCATTGTTGTTTGAATTAGTTGCAGCATATCATATATCTCCTCTTGAAAGGTATTTGTTTTTTCTTGATAAGTTCTTTCTACAAGTCTCTGATTTTCCATGATAGCCAAGTATCAAGGTTTTCTTTTCTCTACAAATAGCTTTGGAGTCACAGTTAAGTAGATATTTGTAATCCAAAGTGTTCAAAAAAATTTTTTTTTCTAAAGTTTATAATTCTCTCTTTGTCTGTAGCCCAGATTGTTTTCTTTTTTGTCACAGCTGTTCTCTATTGTTAGAGCTTTGAAGGTCAGAAGCACAGATTAGTTTTTTCCAGATTTTGCCAAGTCCTGTATGAGAGCCATAGCTGTCATAGTCTTCATCCACCACTAGATGTCAGCACCAGTTTATTTTTCAATTTTCAAAATAAACAGTTGTCTTTAAAATGAGAATCTTAACCATTCAGCAATTTCAAACTTATCCAAATTTAGGTTTTATATTCATTTCATTTCATTTCTATATGTTTTAGTCCTCCATAAAAGGTTTAATTCGCCGCTTCCGTTAGTAAAAGGGTGGGGTTTTTTGCTTCTTGGGATTTTTTTTCCAGGAAATTAGTTGATAAGTAGTATAGAGAAAATCGATGTTCTTGCCCAGATTCAAACGCGCTGTTTATAATCAGCTTAAAGTAGTACTTTTTGACTTCGGTTGCTTGTAGCTTGGGCTAGACTCTGAAGTTAGGCTAGCCTTTCTCCTGTTGGTTTCTGGAAGGCTTCTCCCGGACCGATCGGGTTTACCACTGTCTCTCCATGGTCCACAGGACTTCCTTCTTTGCCGCCTCTTCGGGGCGACATCTGGCCCATTTAGGGTCCCCTAACAGGAAGAAAATCATCCGTAGGGTGCAGAGCCCCGCAATCCCTCGGCTGCTGTGCTACTGCGCAAAACTGGATGTCCGGGTCTGATTTTTGTTTACATCTCAAAAACCTAGCATTTTAACAGGCATGTGTAGACTTACTGTATCCACTGTAACTGTTAAAATTTATGTTGATAATTCACCTGTGTTGCTTAGAATAAGCCAATACTGTTAACATGGTTTGTTAGATGTTACGAATTATACATCATGATTGAATCGTTAAATTGTAATACACAAATATTTTCAAATCAGATTGACGAAAATGGCTTAAACCCAACTAACTCATTGCTGTGGTTTCACTATTAATGCTAGGATGCTCTATTATATGATAGATTGCAGGTTTTCCAATATGAAGGGCCCTTTTCAAGGGACACTTTGAACCATACTTGTACAGGTAGTCCTCGACTTACAATCGGTTATTTAGTGAGTATTCGAAGTTACAAAGGCACTGAAAAAAGTAACTGATGACCAGTTCTAACAAGACTGTTGCAGCATCCCCATGGTCACATGATCAAAATTTGGACGCTTGGCAACTGACAGTTGCACTGTCACGGGGTCATGTAATCACTATTTGGCTGGCTTCTAACAAGCAAAGTCAATGGGAGAATCCAGATTTGTTTAATGACCACATGATTCACTTAACAACTGCAGTGATTTGCTTAACAACTGTGGCAAAAAAGGTCATAAAATGGGGCAAACATCAACAACTGGCTTGCTTAGCAACAGAAATTTTGGGCTCAACTGTGATTGTAAGTTGAGGACTACCTGTACAGGTAGTCTTCAACTTACAACCATTCATTTAGTGGCCATTCAAAGTTACAACAGCACTGAAAACAGTGACTTATGACCATTTTTCACGCTTATGACCTTTGCAGCATCTCCATGGTCATGTGATCAAAATTCAGACTCTTGGCAACTGACTCATATTTATGATGGTTGCAGTGTCCCAGAGTCATGTGATCATCTTTGGCAACCTTCTGACAAGCAAAGTCAATGGGAAAGCCAGATTCACTTAACAACTGTGTTACTAACTTAACAACTGCAGTGATTCACTTAACAACTGTGGCAAGAAAGGTTGTAAAATGTGACAAAACTCACTTAACAACTGTCTCGCTTAGGAACAGAAATTTTGGGGTCAGTTGTGGTTGTAAGTCAAGAACTACCTGTATGTACATGCAGAATCAATCAACAACTTCTTAAACCATGTGTGTCACACAATCCCTTGAAAGGATGCAACTGATTTGTCAACAGACAGTGTGTGAGCAACACCAGACAATTTTAAGGATATTTTTTCCCTTCGGATTTGAAAGGCTACACAACCATAATTTAACATGAAACATATACAGTTTAATTTGATTGCCATATTTACTCTTTGCATTATGTTGCACTCTGACCTCTTTGCTTATAGTGACAGCTTGAGAAAGAAGGTTATAATATTTTAAAATAATGCAATTTCTTTGTTCTTTTTTTAGTATAATTTAGTAATATGACTGTAGTGCAATAACAATATAGTCAAATTGATTTAACAGACTCTCATTTAATAGACTGGATATAGTGGAACAAATTTATGTTCACTGTCCACCACCACTCCCCCCCCCCATACTGAATGCATCCTTGTTTCAGCATCAGCATTTTATTTTAGTTTTTTATACTCATGTGGCCTTGCTTGCTGTCCTGATGGGAGAAACATATGAGCTCTATCCTTGTACCTGCCTACTTTGTCTTCAAAGATTCCAAGCCATGTGGTCTCTTTGCATGATCTCGGGTGTGTGCTCTTCACCTCTTCTATGCCACTTTTGAAATGTTACTTCTTGTTCATTGCTAGTTACCACCAGGACCCTTGGATGCTGCTTTTAGCTCCTTCACTTGCTATCCTCCCCATCTCCCTCACAAGCCATTGAGCAGCATTGCACTTCTCATGCAACTTGGAACATGTACTTTGGGTTGGCTGGGGAGCACCTTTTTCTTTCAACTCCTTTCATGTGTCTCTTGCCAGAAAGTACTATCCTCCTCCTTCCCCCCAGGCTGTTTATTTGTGTGTGTACAGTATGTACCTTCAGGTTTGTCTTTAACAGACATCCATTTCCCCAAATAGTCTGTAACTAAGGAAACTTTTTGTAAGGGTCTTATGGCTGATTCACATATGATGTTAAAGTTTTACAACTGTTTGTTTTAGCTATTACTACATTTACATATGCAGTTGAATAGACATCTGGTTTTTTTGTCCTCCCCAACAGTGTGTTGTGAGTCAGTAACAGCCTTTATATGAAAAAAAACCCATTTTTTTCTGAGTGACTGTAATAGAATTTGTAATGTTGATTTATTTCTGCCTTTGATGGAGGATTAACTAGATTTCTTGCTGCTACACTGGAAGACTTCACAGGAAATTCAAAATGTCATCAAATAGGAGTCAGAACCCTCATGGACTTAAACAAATTGGTCTTGACCAGATATGGGATGACCTAAGAGCTGGCATTCAACAAGTTTATACAAGGCAAAGCATGGCAAAGTCCAGATATATGGAACTCTACACGTATCCTAACATGTACTCCTAAATAAGTGGTTTTTAATGGTTATGTCAATGTATTCTTATCCTGTTTCATAATTGAAGCAATGACAACTTTGGGATATTAACTTTTTAAAGATGCATTACTAAGGTCTGATTTTGAATGCATAAAATCCAAGATTTATATGTACAAAGAAAAACTTAAGATGATTGATCTTACTTGAGCCATTTAGTTCAGTGGTTTGATCAATACATTTAAACGTGAGATTCATACAAATCGATACTCTAATTCTCTCTAATGTTTTAGAATTGGGAGAAATGGGAGTGATATGCTTTCCCAGAGAATTTGCAATCCACTTTTGCCTCCCATTGCAAAAAGCCTAGGAAATTTGACTGGAGGCTTGGAGTTGGGGGTAGGAGCAAGAATAAAATGTGTTCTGGAAGCCTGAAGCTTCTCTTTGAAAGATTGTCTGCATTGGACAGACTGTGGCCCATCGAATGGTACTAAGATACAGTCCTTGGAATCATTTGTCTTTTGCCAGACTAGTGGGGGCTGTTTGGAATTTACAATACAGCAATTTATAACACAAATGCTAAAACTGAGTTTATGTCAGCCCTTTGTGGGAGTCCAGACAAGAAGCACAAACCATGAGTACTAACAATACCTTTATTGTAAGGTTACAGTAACAAAATCTTGCAAGTCTGAAAGAGTTTCTCCCCTCCTTTACTTTTACTTTCCAGAAAACTAGGGAGGGTCTCTTCTGAGATGCTTCCCACATCTCTTTTCTTTCCTTCTGTGTTCTGAGATAGATGTCTAGCCTGTGGCTCTTCCTTCTGTCTCCCAAGGTCATTCCCACATACCATTAGAGTTTATAAGACTGGCTTTCTGGAGGTGGGAGGTTCTTTGTAGGCCTCCAGCTGTTTGTATATGCAAACATTGGAGTTGTATTTGTTTAGTTAAGGGGTATCAAACTCGCCGTGTCATGTGACGTGTCGCAACATATTGCGACTTTTTTCCCCTTGCCAGAGCTGGGGTGGGCGCGGCTTCTGTGTGACGCATCCGGCCCGTGGGCTGGCAGTTTGACACCCCTGGTCTAGATGTTGGACTAAAGTGGTTGAGAAGCAGTAGATACACCCATAATCATGCTGGAGATAAACTAGGTTTCCTGGTAGTTGGGAAGCATTCAATACTTGTGGCTCCTTAAAAAGGAACTTGGAGAACTTCTTTGTTGATTGAGGTGCTGATTTTGTTGATAAATATATGAGATGCGGGAGGTAAGCTTGGATCCCACAGAGCAGATGCTAACAGTTTCTGCTAGCATTTTGTTTGGGGACTAGCTAAAGGAGCGGTGCAAAGAATATGGATCAAGGACTGCATGCAACATCAATTTTGTGACTTCTAGAGACACCTCTCTCCACACAAGAGAGAGAAGAACCAAAACAATAAGAACTTAAACCTTAAGAGCTACTAAGGCATTTATTTCATACCCTTATTTTTGAAACTACTTCCCAAACAAATTGCTGCATGTCAATTTCTCTATAGCGAGTGCTTGGTTTGTGCCCATTGTCATTTTCTGGCTGTATGTATTAAAGTGGCTACTTATGTATTGAGAGATGTAAATAAAATTGGGGTGGGGATCAACATTAAGTAGTTTCATATTCAAGGACTAGGAATATCAACTGTGTTGATTTGGGGAACTTTAAAATTCAGAGTCCATAATTTGGTGGTACATTTATACCTTTAGGAGGGTATTCCAGTTCTATTTCGTTGTATGGAGCAAGCTATTCCTATTATTAAGATATCAGTGATGGTTTGCACACCAAAAGCTGCTTCTTGCTGAAACTCTGCTTTGACAAACCAGCAGCAAAGCCATAATTTTCTGCAGTTACAGTCATAAACAAAAAATAACAGTCTAAAATAAATGTTATGAGAAAGGCTGTCTTAACAATAAAACCCAGCTTTCCAAACTTTTGCAAAACTAAGCAAGCTTATCCTTCCCATTTTTTTAAAAACATGATTTTGAATTTGGTTATTTTTTTTAGTTGCATGGTTTTATTTTATTTGATATACACATGTAATTAAAAATAAATGGTATAATTCTTGCCCGATCCTAACCTGGTAAAATCTTTAGTTTTATCCATGTGGGGTGAGGAATCACATAGCTTTATCAGTTTAGGAGGTCACAATTCTGTTCAGGTTGAGGACTTTTGGACTAGCAGATAGTTGAAGGCTATCATCTTGAACAACTTTGACCACCCTGGGCAATCATATTTAATCATATTTAAATTATGTCAGTTATAAATCCAACCCCCTTCTCTTTTTTCAAGTACAAACCTCAAAATTTATTTTGCAAATTAGTGGTGCAATACTATTAATACACTACTACTGGTAATTGTAACTGAGTGCTATGAAGTGGAATAAAGTGACAATAAATATGGCTTATTTAATTGTCACATACTTTTAAGATTAGTCATATGTAAATTTGAACTTTTTTCATATTTTAGTTTGGGGACAAAAATTACCTGTATTACATTTGTATTGTACATATGCAAAATTTGTATAAACTATTTTTCATCTTTTATTTTATGCATTTCTACTTAAGGGATAACTCTTAATGTGTTCAGGAAGCTTCAAGTTTACAATTACAGGCTTAGAGGAATATTGTATATAGATTACTAACATATCTAGATTTATTTGTGCTTTTGACTCAGTCCTGAACTCTGGCAAGTTCATGCAGCTTTTTAGGCAACATTTTCAAAATGATTTGCCATTGCATTCTTCCTATGGCTGAGAGAAAGTGACTGGTGCAAAGTCACCATCTAGCTTCTTTGTCTAAGCTAGAACTAGAACAGTTTCCCCCACTACTTGTCCAGCACCTTAACCACTAGATCAAACTGGCTCTCAGTTAATAATTAATCCTACATTTAGGTTGGCTGCATATTGTCTCACTGAAGCTCACTGAATGGCACTTTTTTCAAACAAATATTTGATTGTTATGAAATGGAATGTTTTATATAACTCTTCATTTCTGGATTGGCTGCAGTGTATTTTGTTACAGAATTGTACATTTTGTATATTATTTTGAATCAACTGTGACAAAGGTAGAACTAGAACAGATGGCAGAACACTCTAAACAGCAGTTGTACAAGTTGTACTGTACATTGAAGAAAAAGAACAGTATTGTAATACATTATACTGAAATACATACTATAGTTGTTGACATGTATGTTTTAAATTATATTAGAAAGTATTTTAGAAAATAACCATTATTTTCATGTTTCATATTGGGGTAGCTTGAAAAATATTTTCTTCCCACCCAGTTTGCATTTGGATGGGGTTGGAACTTCAAGTGAAACTTCAAAAGGGTAAAACTCAAAGAAGGAAGAAAGCAACAGATAGTGTTCAAGATCAGCAATGGGCTTTTTAAGGTGTTTTTTTCCTGATCATGGCCACAATTCAAAAATCCATGTAACCAGTTCACTGGCTCAAGATACAATGCTTGTTGACCAAATGCTGGCTTTCTTTAGCCATAGAGGAAAACTACATGGCTATAAACTTTACTGGAAAGTTCTCTCATCCATGTTTTCCTTTGGTATTTATACCATGCAGGGTGGTTACATAAGCAAAAGTAAAAATCAAACCAGTTCTGTATCCTAGCAGTACCTACTGTAAGTGCCAGGAGTAGGTAATCTGAGGCCATTGGCTACATGTAACTCTAACCCACTGCCTTTCCAAAATGTTAAGTGCCCATACATTATCTGTACCCTGAATTTGCATTTGCTCCCATATTTCTTTTTCTACTCCTCCAGTAATACATGGATGGACAGGTAACTTGTAGCCAGACAGAAGAATATAAGAATGTCCCATAACACTCAAATATAAAATCTGTTGAGAACAGGAATTAAACCCTATTTGTCATTGAATGCTAGGAGTATCTTGATTTTTCTTTTGCTTTAAAGACACGCATCTCAGGATATTTAAGCAACTTGTTGGTCTCTAGAACAAGCTTGCATAGATCCATTTCAGTTACCCAAAGTCCTCACTACTATATTGTTGTTTTCCTTATCAAAGAATAATGAATTGGATATATATTATTATTATTATTATTATTATTATTATTTTAATTTGTATACCGCCCTTCTCCCATAGGACTCAGGGCGGTTCACAGCATATTAAAAACAAATAATATACCCAAAATACAAAAAATACACAATACAAAAATACAAAAATACAAAAGAATAATGGGGCTATTTTCGGCTTAATTTTGGTTTATAATAGTCGACACAAACCAATTAAAATACTTTTAAAATTATCCCTACCTAAAATCCTCCCTAGGTCAGGCCCGCTTGCTGGAAAAACCATGTCTTGAGGGCGCGGCGGAAAGTAAGGAGATCCGGAATCATCCGGATCTCGGGGGGTAGTTCATTCCAGAGGGTGGGGGTGGCACTACCACAACTCTCCATTCTGTTTGGTTAGCTTTTGTTATTTGTATATTAGAGATTTCGCTTACAAAGAGTAGAACTAGAAAGTTCTGCAATTGCAAGACAGAAACATTCTTGGCAGATATTCTGTTAGTTTCCCATAAAATAATGAGCTTTTTCCAGTATCTTCTGTACAACTTATTGTAAAGAAACATCTGTGAAATAACCACTCTAAATTGGCCATAATGAAACTTGTGAATTGGG
This sequence comes from Protobothrops mucrosquamatus, assembly GCF_001527695.2. Lineage (NCBI taxonomy): Eukaryota > Metazoa > Chordata > Lepidosauria > Squamata > Viperidae > Protobothrops > Protobothrops mucrosquamatus. The sequence continues at coordinate 66,266 of NW_015387135.1, forward strand.
AATTCTAGGTTTATGCCTGTGTTATGAATTCTCATGTGGGTCATTGTTCATCCTCAGGATTTGTTTTAGAGGGATAAGAGTACCAATAATAACTTTTACAAGGAATATTGTAAGAATTATAGAATCATTTGTTGAATGGAAAAAAGCTCATTGAAAATCAGTGGGACATAAATTGGTAATAGCTGATTTGCTGGTCTAATTTCAGTGATTTAGTAGTGGAGATATACAGTATATATATTATGAAGGTACACATTAAGTATTAATTTACTGTTTAATTGTAATATGTAGCATACAACCTATTCCTTAACTCATCTATCAGTCATGTTTATAACTACTGCACTAGTGTACATCAATCTAATCAAGCACGAGCACCTGGTGTACCCACTTCTAAATCTAAAAAAGGCCAAACACCTGGAGGAGCTCAGTTTGTTGGCTTGGAATTATACAAACGACTTAAAGAATTTCTGAAGAATTACTTGACAAATCTCCTTAAGGTAAGACAATAATATCATTTGGAAAAATAAAAATCGATATAACTATAACTTTATTTTAAAATCAGCATAGATGATGATAATACCCAAATCTATAAAGGAGAAACCACAAGTTTGAGATTGTCAGAATATATCTTTTATCCATTTAATGCACTTCTAAAGTGCATTTCAGTAAAATAGTCAAGGGAGCAAGCAGTAAAAATAATAAAACTGAGAAATGCTGTTTAAACAAGTGATGTATAGTCTATGTAAAGCTAATTTTGCAAAGTGTTTGGAAGCTAGTGTAATACCAAATTTACTTCATGGTATTTAACAGATGAAGTCCTAAATATCTTGAAGACACTATCTGAAAATGTCTCTCCTATACACACACCTGTCTATACTGGTAGTTCTTCTTTAGCAACTGCCTCGGACAGCGGCCATTTGCAGTTAACGGTGGTGATGAAAAAGTAACTTTGCAACCAATGCTGACTGGCTCTTATGGAAGGTCAGGAGGGTTGCTGCCGACCTCACTTCGGGGGGGGGCAAGATGTTCCAAAGGACAGGTGCAATAGCAGAGAAGGCACTTCTTCTGGACCCCACCAGCCAGAATACTCGGGCCTATGGGCCCCACAGCATGCCGCCTCTGCCTGCACAAGTGGAGTGGGCCATTCCCATTGGGATTAGATGGTCCCTCAAGTAGCCTGGACCATGAAGGGCTTTAAAGGTGATTACCAACACCTTGAATTGCACCTGGAAGCAGACTGACAGCCAATGCAGCTCAAGGAGCAGTAGTGTTATATGGGCCACCCTTGGGGCCCCAAGAACTGCCCGCACCACCGCACTCTGCATCAGCTATAGCCTCCAAATGCTCTTCAAGAGTAGCGTCATGGTTCCGGTTGAAAAGCCCAACGAAGTAATTTTACCAGAGACATTGCGATCTCTAATGTAAAGCTTTATTAGGCATAGCATACCAGTACAGTAGAAAGAATACCAGCTCTGGCAATATGCCGGGAAAAAGTTAATTAAAAGAGTAAAACCTTCCCTCACCTCTCTGACAGTTCAGGTCACATAGTCTTCAAACGTTTGCTATGAGAAGAAAACCTCTATTCGCCAAAACATCTCTTCGATGACCTCGGCTCTCACACTGATAGCAACCACCTGTGCACTCCCCATGTGGAGCACATTGCAATACTCCAATAGTGAGGTGACTAGGGCCTCAGTGACTGAGCACAGGGACTCCTGATCCAGGAGATGCCACAACTGGTGCACAACACGAAGTTGTGCAAAAAGGCTCTCCTACCTGCGACTGCCACCTGCTCTTCAAGCAGGAGTTGTGAGTCCAGGAGAACCCCCAAGTTGCAGACCACATCCATCTGGGGTAGTGCCACCCCATCCAGAACTAAAGATGACAATGTCCCGGATCTATTGAGTCCTTCCCAAGGACCTGGGATAGGCAGATGTGGATGTTTGATGGTGTTAAAGGTAGCATCACAGCATGTAAGCTGTTCTGAGTAAAGCTGCCTTTTGCAATTGACTGATGGTGAAAAACAGTTACGGCTACCACCACCACGAGGTCAACAAAACCCTAACGTGGGTTCCGCGGACACTGATAACCATGATTGAAACGAAAGAAAACGGTGTGAACAAGATAACATAGGTGGAGGTACAAACTACCACCCCTACCAAAAGAACCCCAGATAGGCAGCATTCCTCCTCCTCCAAACACAGCGAGTTGAGTTGATGCCAGAGACCTCGATTTTGGTCTCATCTGACCACAACACTTTCACCCAGTTCTCCTCTGAATCATTCACGTGTTCATTGGCAAACTTCAGACGGGCCTATACATGTGCTTTCTTGAGCAGGGGGACCTTGCGGGCGCTGCAGGATTTCAGTCCTTCATGGCGTAGGACCAATTGTTTTCTTGGTGACTATGGTCCCAGCTGCCTTGAGATCATTGACAAGATCCTCCCGTGTAGTTCTGGGCTGATTCCTCACCATTCCCATGATCATTCAAACTCCAAGAGGTGAGATCTTGCATGGAGAGACCGAGGGAGATTGACAGTTATTCTGTGTTTCTTCCATTTGCGAATAATCACACCAACTGTTGTCACCTTCTCACCAAGCTGCTTGGCGATAGTCTTGTAGCCCATTCCAGCCTTTTGTACGTCTACAATCTTGTCCCTGACATCCTTGGACAGCTCTTTGGTCTTGGCCATGGTGGAAAGTTTGGAATCTGATTGATTGATTGCTTCTGTGGACAGGTGTCTTTTATACAGGTAACAAGCTGAGATTAGGAGCACTCCCTTTAAGAGAGTGCTCCTAATCTCAGCTCGTTACTTGTATAAGACACCTGGGAGCCAGAAATCTTGCTGATTGATAGGGGATCAAATACTTATTTCACTCATTAAAATGCAAATCAATTTATAACCTTTTTGAAATGTATTTTTCTGGGTTTTTTTCTTGTTATTCTGTCTCTCACTGTTAAACCTACCATTAAAATTATAGACTGATCATTTCTTTGTCAGTGGGCAAACGTACAAAATCAGCAGGGGATCAAAAAAATTTTTCCCCTCACTGTACAGTAGCAACAGTCCCAACTGATCCTGTGAGCCCAGCTTCAGAAACAGGGTCTCACAACCAGAAACCTAGGGACCAAGGCCCCTGATGGCCAAAAGAGACTCTCTGATGGTGCCAAACCCTAAACCCTTTTGGACGTGTATGCCGTAACATGTCAAAAGCTTCTTTAGAGGCGTATTTAACAACTCTTTACCAGCATCTGTCTGCAACTTTCTTAGTGCCTGTTCTGTCTCGAAGATGCTCTGGAAGGCATCCACCACCTTCCGTCCTGACTTACCAGATAAAGAGATAGCCGAGGCATATTTGGATAGTACATCGATTACTGTTAAGTTAAATTTCATGCCATTATATTCAAAGCAAACCTAGATAAATCTCAAGGTTGGCTTGCCATTGACAGTCTATGCAAGAAACAACTGTTGCATTCCTAGGAAAATTATTTTTTGCGGGATTATAAAGGGCAGCAGGGATTTGGCTGGCAGAGTGCAAGCGGCTGCTCCGTCCATTGAAGAAGGTCTGATGACGGGGGCCCGGCCGAAGAGTCCGATAATCCATCCGGGGAAGTTGGTGCCGCAAGAGGGGACCACGGTCCTGGTGGACCTCTATCAGGCAAAGGCGACCCCTCAGCGCAGAAGCACCCCTAAAGCTGCTGAAGAGGAGCTTTGGTTAATTCCACGGTTCTTCATCTGCTGCGCAGAAGAAGGGAAAGGGGTCGACTGGTTGGGACAACTCCACGGAGTGGAAGTACCAAACGGCAGTCCACAGTCCCTCGGTCGAACAGCTGAAGGAGAAGTTTGACTGTCTGGAAGTCAGAGAAGTGGTTCCTGCCGCCCAGTTTGAGTGTTCGACGGGGTTAAAGCCAAGGCCTATCCATCACTTCCACCTCCCCGTCAAAGTCCCAATCCCATAGCTGGGGCCTGTGCTACATTGCCCGCTCCCCATTCAGTGGTGATCTCGAGCCCCTGATCCCAACCAAGCCCTCTGCAGCATCGTCGAGCCGAGAGCCCAGCAGAGGGGATTCTGGAGAGTGGTACGGCCACAGCCTCAGGATTGGCAAGCTGCCCAGCAGCCAATGTACCTGGGTCCCCAACACCTTGAACCACCCCTATCAAGCCCATATTCGATGGAGACCCCAAGAATTTACATTTCTTCCTAAACCAAGTGTGGGCCCACCTTGATTGCTATGCATATGCCTACCCTGATGATGCCACAATGGTGAATGCGGTGGCAGCCAACTTGGAGGGGGAGGCAGCTTAATGGGTGACCAACCTGCATCACAAGGGAGCTCCAGAATTGCTGGACGGACGCAAACCTATTCATAGAGCAAATGAGGGCAAGGTCTGAGGTTGAATCCCAAGCCCTACAGGCAGAAAAAGAGATCCACCGTGTGAAACAAAGTGGTCGCCCAGCAAAAGAATATGTCTGGGAATTCTGGAGAGTTGCTGGTCATGTCAAACCTTCAAACAATCCTGGCCACAGCCATCTTCGGCTCGTTTTCAGTTGCCACAGCAATGGGAGGAGGGAGATGTGTTCTCTTAGTTTAGTGGGAACCAAGGTCAAGCTACCTAAGTTTTGGCGGGCTGGAGTTTCCATTAGAAAGCCCGCCAAAGTAGATAATTGGGGATTGTGATTTATGACATATTATAGGGGTGGGAAGTTCAACTTGTGACTTTGTAACCTTGGGGGGAGGGAACCTTCAGTCTTGGTTTCCTCTGCTGATTTTGTACATTTGCCCACTGACAAAGAAATGATCAGTCTATAATTTTAATGGTAGGTTTATTTTAACAGTGAGAGACAGAATAACAAGAAAAAAATCCAGAAAAATACATTTCAAAAAAGTTATAAATTGATTTGCATTTTAATGAGTGAAATAAGTATTTGATCCCCTATCAATCAGCAAGATTTCTGGCTCCCAGGTGTCTTATACAAGTAACGAGCTGAGATTAGGAGCACTCTCTTAAAGGGAGTGCTCCTAATCTCAGCTTGTTACCTGTATTGTTATGCAGGTTCTGAGGTTTTGCTTGATAAAGAAATACAGGAAACCAGAAGTTGCCTTCAAGCTTTACGTTTTTATTCAGCTGAATAGAGACGGACTCCTCTAAATGAGAGGAGCAACGAATGACAAGAAATCATTGTATTTATTCTTTCTAATTACATAACCAACTCATCCAGCAAAGCTAACACACATAAGATAATGATTTCACCCAGTAAGTCTGGCACACTGTAGATAAGAAGGGCGAAAGCAGAAGTAGCTAAACATGTTCCCATTCGGGTGTTTCCCTAAAGATATTGTATGTTCTTGGGTGGGTTAGGACATTGGGTGTTGTCCTTGCTGTCCTTTCATGACCCTGCATCCAGGACTACAAGTGACCAGAGACAGGGGGGGCCATCTGTATATTGATACTGTCCCCTAAGTCCTGGTCAGCAGTATAAAAGACACCTGTCCACAGAAGGAATCAGATTCCAAACTCTCCATCATGGCCAAGACCAAAGAGCTGTCCAAGGATGTCAGGGACAGGATTGTAGATGTATACAAGGCTGGAATGGGCTACAAGACTATCGCCAAGCAGCTTGGTGAGTAGGTGAAAACAGTTGGTGCGATTATTCACAAATGGAAGAAACACAGAATAACTGTCAATCTCCCTCGGTCTGGGGCTCCATGCAAGATCTCACCTCTTGGAGTTTCAATGACCATGAGAACGGTGAGGAATCAGCCCAGAACTACACGGGAGGATCTTGTTAACAATCTCAAGGCAGCTTGGACCATAGTCACCAAGAACACAATTGGTCCTACGCCATGAAGGACTGAAATCCTGCAGCACCCGCAAGGTCCCCCTGTTCAAGAAAGCACATGTATAGACCGATCTGAAGTTTGCCAATGAACATGTGAATGATTCAGAGGAGAACTGGGTGAAAGTATTGTGGTCAGATGAGACCAAAATCAAGCTCTTTGGCATCAACTCAACTCGCTGTGTTTGGAGGAGGAGGAATGCTGCCTATGACCCCAAGAACACCATCCCCACCATCAAACATGGAGGTGGAAACATTATGCTTTGGAGGTGCTTTTCTGCTAAGGGGACAGGACAACTTCACCGCATCAAAGGGACGATGGACAGGGCCATGTACCGTCAAATCTTGGGTGAGAACCTCCTTCTCTCACCCAGGGCATTGAAAATGGGTCGTGGATGGGTATTCCAGCATGGCAATGACCCAAAACACACGGCCAAGGCAACAAAGGAGCGGCTCAAGAAGAAGCACATTAAGGTCCTGGGGTGGCCTAGCCAGTCTCCAGACCTTAATCCCATATAAAATCTGTGGAGGGAGCTGAAGGTTCGAGCTGCCAAACGTCAGCATTGAAACCTTAATGACTTGGAGAGGATCTGCAAAGAGGAGTGGGACAAAATTCCTCCTGATGTTTGTGCAAACCTGGTGGCCAACTACAAGAAACGTCTGGCCTCTGTGATTGCCAACAAGGGTTTTGCCACCAAGTACTAAGTCATGTTTTGCAAAAGGGTCAAATACTTCTTTCTTTCAATCATTAAAATGCAAATCAATTTATAACTTTTTTGAAATGCCTTTTTCTGGATTTTTTTTTTTGTTATTCTGTCTCTCACCATTAAAATAAACCTACCATTAAAATTATAGACTGATCATTTCTCTGTCAGTGGGAAAACGTACAAAATCAGCAGGTAATCAAATGATTTTTTCCCTTACTGTACATTCAGATCCCACCTTTAATAGTGCTAACGCCCAATGCACCCTTGGAATTGTTTATAACGGGCACAGTGAGCATTACAAAGACTTAAACAACACTCTGCTGTATGTGAGTTGCAAGATTGTAAAGGCTGATGGTACAGATACCGATGATGGTTGAAGTGTAAGCCTCACCAAGTATCTGATAGCATCGCTATTTAATCAGTTGGATGTTACATTAGGAGACCATCTGATTACGCAGAGCCACCATTGCTTTCTTACTGAGCCATCAATGAACTGATTCTGAACTTTGGTGGGGATTTATTTATTTATTTATTTATTTATTTTTATTTATTTTGATTTATATCCCGCCCTTCTCCCAACGGGACTCAGGGCGGCTCACAACATATTTAAAACAGAAACGTATTTACAATCCCCACCAAATAAAACCAATTAAAACCAAATATTTAAAGTTGTGCTGTTTAAAATTTTTCTTAAAATAAACCCGATTTAAAATCCTCCCTAGGCCAGGCCCGCTTGCTGG
>NW_015387135.1:73872-93545 GCF_001527695.2 Protobothrops mucrosquamatus
GCGTACTGATGGAAATCCACCCCAAAGCCACGAATGATCTCCCCCAGCGGCTTTACATAAATATTGAACAAAAGGGGAGAGAGGACCGACCCCTGAGGCACCCCACAAGTTAGGGGTCTAGGAGTCGACCTCTGTCCCCCTGCCAATACAGACTGCGTACGGTCGGTGAGGAAGGAGGAGAACCACCGCATAACGGTGCTCTCAGTATCCAATTTACAGCCAGTAGATTTTACAAAGATGATGAATTGCTCATGGAGAGCACATTGCTGACTCCTGCAGGCAACTCAGGTTTTAAGAACGAGAGCCAGACACACAGCTGATATCTTTTTTTTCAAGACAAACTATTGATTAACGGAGGAGATGTAAAAGTCAAACCCACAAGAAGCAGAAATGAGTTCTGCCTGGTGAAGGACAGCAACGAGAATTACAAAGTGCAGATCCTATCAGCATCTCTCTTTATAAAATGTGTAAAAGTTTCAGCAGGTGTATGTTTTGGTCACATAGAAGCTTTGCTCACTTCTAATGCCAAATACCCTATTGATTGTATGGGGATGAAGGTTTACAGTATTCCTGCAGGCAGCCTTGTATGTAATCAGGAAAGCATATTTCTGGGAAAGTTCCCTAAGCAATTAGTGATTGGATTTGTGGACAATGCTGCCTTTAGTGGAGATTATGAAAGAAACCCTTTCAATTTTTAATACTATAATGTCAATTTGTGCACCCTGTATTGTGATGGTGAACAGATCCCTGCTAAGCTTCTTCAGCCTGGTTATGAGCATACTTTTTTGTGAGAGAATATATGCAGATGTTACAAACATCTGGCAAAACAATGCAAGATTGGCTACTGCTAATCAGTTGTGAGAAGTTTAACAACGGCTATACTTTATACTGCTTTGACTTGAGCCCTGATCAGGGGTGCTCTGAGCACTATTGTTTGATTAGGAATGGTAACCTCAGAGCAGAAATTAGATTTGCAGTGCTCCTCCCCAATACCATCAACACGGTTATGTGATCTTTGAAAACCTTATTGAAATAAGTCACATGTCAGGGTTCCAACTAATGAAACCACATAAAGCAGAACTCCGAGGGTTGAAGTGTCCTCAAAGCACATGTTTATTGAATACATATTGGCACAGTCAAAAGTGAAACCAACTATGAAATTTCCCTAGCAATTCAATGTAACTAAAAGTAATATTTCCCTCCCCTCTACTATGCTATAGATCACGCTGCCCAATAAAAGCAATTGGCGGGCTTCTCAATTTGTCTTTCCTCCTCCTTCCAACACCTGTGGGAATGACCTTGGTTCCCACGGGACTGTTCGGTGTTTTCAGGACTTCCTGTTTCCGCCAGCAGCGTCATCGGCTGGGAGACTCGGGGTGCTGAGCTCTTCAGCTGAGTTTCTTCTTGTTTGGGGACCCTAAATGGGCCAGAAGCCACCCCGGAGAGGTGGCACTGAAGGAAGGTACTTCCAGGGACCTAGGAGAGACGTCGGTCTCTCCGATCGGTCCAGGAGAAGCCTCCCAGAAACCAACAGAAGAAAGGCTAGCTAACTCCTTGTCTAGCCCTAGCTGTAAGCAAACGGAAGTCAAGAAGCTCTACCTAAACTGATTGTAAACAGTGTGTTTGAAGCTGGGTAAGAACTAATTTTCTCTATCCTACTTATTTTCTTGGGGAAAAAAAGAACTCCCAAGAAGCAAAAATACCTCCGAGAGTGAAAAAAGGGGAGGGATTCTCCCCCCCTTTTTGGCTATTGGAAGCGGCGAATTTAACTCTTTAAGGAGAAAAAGAAAACTGAAAAATGATCCAACACTGACACCTGGTGGATGAGGAGCAAAAAAACTTTTATTTGTGGCTTTTAAAATCTTAAAATACAGCTGTTCAGAGAAAGTGATATTTACAGAAACAATGGATGTTTTACAAGAGGAAATATATGATATACTGCAATCCATTCAAAGGACAATGATCTTAAACCATAAAGAAATACAAAACAACTTTGAAAGTATAAGCCAACTTATCTCCAATTTCAGCTCACTTTAAAAAAATCCTCAGGAGAACACAGCAGAGATGATGGAATATGTTGTTCGTCCATCGATTTCGATGAAGACCTTGACATCTTATGGATTATGGGCCATCAGCGGTGTGTCCGTAGATGGCTGATGAGACCGATGTTAGCACGGAATGTTCTGCCACATACTGAACAGAGAAATGTGGACACTATTGCTTCAGCATTTGCAGCTCTGGCTTTACGGTTTTACAAAATTAAGTATGACTTAATTCAAGTGGAAGGAAAGTCAATTTATACTTCAACATCACAAAACAAATTGGAAGACAAGAGAAGGGATTCTAATGGAAAAAAGAGTGCAAGTGCGCAGGACAGAGATATTGATTTACTTTCTACATCTACAGGAACACCTATGATCGTATGGGAAAACCTTTGGTTTCAGCAAAGTATATTGATCAAGAAAGATTCGGGGCAAAGAAAAGAGATTAAGAAAAAAGAGAATGGGATATATCAGAGAGAATATTTAAAAAAGAAACGTGTTTGAATATGGTTAAAGAAATTGAAAAAATTTGGAATACAGCATTCTAAGAGGGATGAAATGTTTTAGATACTTAAATGTGATTGAATTCAAGAAAAGTACACATATATATATAAGTGAATTAGAGTTAAGGGATTAGATGACTAGATTTATTTGAATAGAATGTCTAAAGATTAACTATATTCTTAACTATGATTAAAAAGAATAAGAAATTTGAGAAAATAAATACAATTAATCTAGGAGGGATATATATTCTAAGTACTTATATTATTTCTTATGTTTTGTTATTACTGCTTTCCTCTCTTCTTTTTCACTTTTTTTTTAAAGAAAAGAAATGTATTAATATGATGATGATTGTTTAGGAATATTGGAACACTTTAAGAAGGATGAAATATTTTAGATATTTAAAGGTGACTGAACTCAAGAAAAATATATATAATACATATAAAATGTTTTGAATTAGAGTTAAGGGATTAGATGATTAGATTTATTGAATAGAATGTTTAAAGATTAAATATATTTTTAATTATGATTAAAAAGAATTAGAAGTTTGAGAAAATAAACACTACTAAGCTAGGAGAGATATATATTTTAAGTACTATGTTATTTTCTCTGTTCTGTTACAACTACTTTCTTCTATTCTTTTTTATTTTATTTTTTATTTTTTTTCTCATTCTTTCTCTCTTCCCCTCTCTTTTTACTTTTATATTTAATACTTAAGAAACACAAAAATGTGAGATGGCTTATATGGAAAAAACAGAATCAAGTTTGTCAACGTAAATGTAACTAATTGCTACCAGTAAAAATACTTAGAACTTGGTGGGAGAAATAAACTAAACTAAGGACTGTAACAGGATTGATGATAAGGCAATCCAAATGAATGGAAAGAAAAGAAATGTATTAATATGATGATTATTTTTTAGGAATATTGGAAAAGATATATACTAAATTGTCATTTATTAAAACAATAAGAATTGTATTAACGCAATGTTTGAAAAAAAGCATGTTTTCAGGGAAAGAGGAAAGTAAACAAAATTAATATATGAAATACAGACTATAGAAATTAATTGTTAAGGACTGTTTTTACAAATGTAACCCAGACACCACACTGTTTACCAACTATTGAATGACTTATGTTTGTGTAAAAAAATTATAAAAATTATAATAATAAAAAAAAGTGAAACCAACTATGAAATTTCCCTAGCAATTCAATGTAACTAAAAGTAATACTTCACTCCCCTCTACTATGCTATAGATCACGCTGCCCAATAAAAGCAATTGGCGGGCTTCTCAATTTGTCTTTCCTCCTCCTTCCAACACCTGTGGGAATGACCTTGGTTCCCACGGGACTGTTCGGTGTTTTGTATAGCAATGTAAATAGCAATACTACTTCCCCCCTTCCCCCCATCTATGTGGCAACTTAAAATGAAAAAGATGGCTTCAGCCAGGTTTGTTTCAAAAGTTGACAGCAGGACCTCCTGAAAGGGAAAGTAGTTCCTGCAATATAATAAGCATAAATACATGTTAATGTGATGCTAATCTAGTGATGGTCCCTAGGCTTTTGGGGATGTTTGTCATGAAATTTATTTATTAATCTTTCTGCCTTTACATCTCTACTCTTCACTCAGGTAGCTTCTGACAAAGGGTATCCCTTCCATTGCACTAGATACTGTAACTTCACCTTGTACAAGCTAGAGTCAAGAATTTGTTTTATTTCATAATGGGTATCACCGTCTACTATAATGGGACCTGGGGCGGTCCGAGGTGTTGGTCTCAAGGTTGATTCTGTAACTGGTTTCAACAAACTGCAATGGAAAACTGGATATATTTTCCCCAAAAGTCGTGGGAGCTTTACCTCAACTGTGACAGGGTTAATAATCTTTACAATGGGGAAAGGACCAATGAATTTGGGTCCCAGCTTCTTACAGGGTAGTTTTAATCTTAAATACTTGGTCAAGAGGTAGACCCTCTCTCCTATATGAAATGGTTTCTGGGGGGATCGCCTCTTATCCGCCTGCTCCTTGTGAATCTTTGTGGCTTTTGCCAAGGCACGTTTGACATTTGCCCAGTGTGCCCAGGTGCTCAGGAAGTGCTTCATTCTAAGAAGCATTGAGGGAATTGTTATGTGGTCCTGGCTACTTTCCTTCGTGACCAGAGGCAAGCTTGCCTGACCAATAACCAGCCAAGACACAGTGAAGGCCTTTTGTTTCGTTTATTGCGCCCACTCCTGGTTCAGTCTCTCCATGAGGGAACAATTGCTTTAAATCCAAGCGGCAACAGACCTCATACTGATAAGCTCGAAACACGGGCAGCTGAATCAACCTTGAGAAAACAGAGAAGTGATCCACAAACAGAGTTACCCACAGTCACTGATTCTGCTGAGGGCGTGCCAGAAGAAATGTTGATAGACTTTAATAATATATTGCTTGATCCTGAGCAAGCTAATTATACACAGAGATGGATGATTTAAAAGAAGCATTGAAAATAACAACTCAAGCTAATACATCAAATAACAATTATCATAACGATCCTCCAACAAGTGCCCCTATGGAGAACTTGAACTGACTATATGAAGGCCAGTGCAAGAAAAACACTTTAAACATCATGTCATGGAACGTAGCCGGGTGGTATCGTTTCAGAGGCCTTAACCACTCTGATCCTCTGAAAGGTAAGGATATTATATTGGTGCAAGAGACTTGGACTACTGATGATCTCCTGCTTAATGGCTTTCATGCATATAAGCTGGAAGCAAGGCCAGGCAGAGGCCCAGGGAGACTGAAAGAAGGGCTGGGTATGTTTATTTCTACCAACTTGAGAGCAGGGTCCACACTTATTACCCCTTTAAACCATTCAGCTATGTCACTTCTCCTCAAGTGGGACTCAGTCCTGCTTTTGATAATTAATGTTTATCTCCCTCCTTCACTAAGAAAAGCTGAAACCACTGCTGTATGGCTGGAGTTGGAACATTACATTAATAAACAACTCATGGAACACCCAAATGCCAGGGTCCTACTAGGGGGAGACTTTAATGCCAGATTGGGACCAGATGATTATACATTATTCATGAAACATCATCAATACCCACCATCGGAGGTCCCTATACAAACCAACGGCCCCCTCATAGGACTCTCTAAAGACATTAGAGCTAACTATGCTGGCCTCTGTCTTGCCAAGTTGGCAAATAAATTTAACTTCTTCATATCAAACGGCTCATGGCCTGGTGACTATCCTGGCGAGTTTACATTCATAGCAGGGTCCAAAACTAGCACCATTGTCTACATCTTAACTTCTATGGACTTAGTACATTATATAGAAAATTTTGAAGTCCTGCCTTACCTAGAAAGTGATCATCTTCCTCTGTGTATATACATGAAGCCCTTTATCAGGCAGATACCCTCCAAGGACCATTTTATCCCTGCAATCTCTACAGCCGGCCTAACAAGATGCCAGGTCAAATGGACCCAACAACTTGATCAGAAGGTAAGGAGAGCCCTAACAGAGGATAATTTTCAAAAAATCCGCGAAGCCTTTATATCAGCCAACCCGACTCAAGATTTATTAGAACTATATAAAAGTTTAGTTTATGAGCTACAACCATTATTAGCACATGACCAAAATTTCTCAGCTAAGAGGTCCTGTACCACCTCCAAACCATGGTTTGATAAGGATTGCGTAGAAGCCAAGAAAGCCCTTAACTTGGCATACAAGGAGTACAAAAGCGAGACTGGATATGGCAATAAAGCAATTCTTAATCAGCTACTTACACTTAAAAAACAATTCAAGCAATTGATTGCATTCAAGAAGAGACAAGACACAAGGTCTTCCTGGGAACAGCTCATCGTGGCAGCAAAGCAAAAGAACTCTTCTTTATTTTGGCGTCTAATAGCTTGCCACTCTGAAAGAATCTACACCCCATTAGACTGTCATATATCTCCTATAACCTGGGAACTCCATTTTCGGAGAATGTATGAAGACCCCTCCAGCGAGAGTACAAGGTCTATAATGAAGGATTTACCTGAGTGGCCTCCAGTTTCAGAGTCTGAAATCAAATCCCTCATTGGCCAACTCAGGATTGGGAAGGCTCCAGGAGCTGACTTCATTTCGGCTGAATTATTAAAAAATAATATGGAGTGGTGGATACCCATTCTGGCAGCGCTATTCACCTATATTGACTCCACCAGCCATGTCCCAGAGGACTGGGGCTTGGCAATTGTGGTCCCAATTTATAAAAAGGGAAAGAGAGACGACCCTGCCAACTACAGACCAATATTTTTGCTAAATATAATCAGCAAACTCTATGCCAAACACCTTCAAGGTAAATTAAAGGAGTGGCTGGACCTTGATAACTTGATTGCTGAAGAACAAGCCAGGTTCAGAGAAGTGAGAGGCACCATAGATCAGTGCTTAGTTCTTCATCATTTGATTGAAAAATACGCATCAGATAGACCTGTATCATTATACGCTGCCTTTATAGATCTTAAGGCAGCTTTTGACACGGTTACAAGGACTAAGCTTTGGGAGAAGCTGGAAGCTGCCTCAATTGATCACAGACTCCTCCATCTGTTACGTGCCTTACATACCAAAACATCCCTCAAGGTGAGGTGTAATATGCAAGGGTCTCTCTCGAGGTCAGTTGAAACCCAAAAGGGGGTTAAACAGGGGTGCATTGTGGCCCCCTTGCTTTTTAATTTTTATATAAATGACATGGTAAAATGGTTTAATAATCCAAATTACCACCCCCCAAAAATAGGTGACCAAAGCATTGCTCTGCTGCTCTATGCAGATGACGCTGTGATTCTCTCCAGGACTCCAGTTGGCCTTAAAAGAGCCTTGCGAGCCCTTGTCCAGTATTGCAAATATAACAAACTGGACATAAATTATGAGAAAACAAAGGTTATGGCTTTTGCCAAAAGGCCAAAACAGTACACATGGTACTTAAATAGCCACAAAATAGAGCAGGTAACCACCTTTAAGTACCTTGGGGTGGTCATCCATGCCACCGGCTCACAAAAAGCCCATGGAGAATACGCGGCTGCCTCTGGCCAACGATCAGCGAATGCCATTCTTAATTTTTTTCGCACAAAGGGAGGACACTATGTTCCAGCTGCAATTAAGCTCTTTCTGGCCAAGTCGCTAGCATAGCTTCTCTATGGGACCTTGCTCGGACCCTCAGGTTCGTGTTTTACACCACTGGAAAGAGTTCAATCCAAATTTATCAGAACAATTCTCCAGATGCCTTGCTGTGTTCCTAATGCACTTCTGCACCTGGAGACAGGATTGATAAAAGTCGAAGCAAGAATCTGTATAGCTTCCTTAAACATCTGGCTAAGGCTTAATTGCTTTCCGCAAGGCCTTGCTCCATTAATTCTACAAGATAAATTTTCCTCTTCGTGGATCAAGGCAGTCGAGTCCAACCTTGCCAAACTAGGCTTCTCATCAGCCTCAATTCTCAAATTGGACTACGACCAAGCAAAACAAACCTTGTGTCAAAGGGTAGAGGACATCGAGAGGCAAGCGGACTTAGGTATAGCTCTGCTGTTTCTGGCTCCAGACTCTATTAGATACGTGGTTACACCTGCCAGGTATCTTAGACAGTTGGAGTCAGTAAACCACTGGAAAGCATTCTCGCTTGCTCGGTGCCATGCGTTTCCATCGGCCGTCTTGTACGGCAAGTACAAAAAGACACCACTGTCTGAAAGACTCTGCTCCTGTGGCTCAGGAGAGGTGGAGACCATTGGACACATACTCCTTCGATGTTCCTTCTACAGAGCCGTTCGGAAAAGCCATATCCTCCCCATAATTGATAGATATCCTGGTCATTCGGAAAGTATCTATCTCCAGTGGCTGCTTAAGAATGAGCAGGCAGAGATCACGGCGCAGGTGGCCAGATTCTGTGCTGCAGCATTGGGGATTTGCCAGAAACATAATCATTTTAGATCTGTTTAATAATCTTTTAAAATTGATTTTATTACGTGTTTTATCCAGTTTTAGACTAAACTCATTGTATTTTTAGTGTCAGGTCAGTATGATTCAGTTTCTGAAGATAGCTTGTTTTTGATATACTCCCTGTAAAACTAGGCAGACCTTGGTCGCCCATTGATTGCACCATTGATTGTGATGTATTGCTATGCCCTCTTGTGATGGCTCTGTCTAGTTTTGTTTTATTTGGATGTTTGATTTATGTGTGGCCTTTGGCTGTAATAAATTGAATTGACTGATAGTCAGGAGAGGATGCCTGGGACAGCCTTCAGCTGGCAGAACCTGGAGGGGTGGCGAGAAGGAGCGCAGAGGGCAGTTGAAGCCAAATTTCCCCTGATCTACCCAGGAGCTGGACTCAAACGAGAGACAAGGTGGTGGGAGTGGAGAGCACCAGTGCAATGGAGGTGCCTGCCCATGTGCGGTAACCACTTGGTCGAGCAGCTGGGGCAGAAGTTTAGCAGCCTGGAGGTGTGAGGGGGAGGACCGGTCTGGAGGCCAAAGCTATCTGTCCAGCTGGGATCCAGTCAGCACTCAGCACCAACGCCAACGCCAACGCTGCTGCCCCAACTCCCACCAAGGGTAGCAGCGGCCACGGCTGGGGAAGCAGATAGCCCTCAACTAGTGGCCTCCCCACAGCCCAGTCCCAGTCTGGGACTCGGAGCCTACAGCCTTCAACCAACGGCCGTCCCGCCACCTGGGGCAGATGGCCCACAGCCGCCATGGCAGGGGATGGCCACCGAAATATTGGGGCACCCCAAGACCTCCGCCACCCCCTCTCATCGAAGCTGCATCCGACGGCAACCCAGAGAGACTGGCGTTCTTCTTGAGCCAAGCCTGGTCACACCTGGACCAGCATAGGAGAGAGGAAGTGGATGACGAGGTTCGTGTGGGTGCCGTCGTGGCCAACCTTGAAGGGGAAGCGGCGGAACCATGACATAGACCTTTTTTAGAAAGCTAAGTCATTAAGAATTTTGATGTGAGCTGACCTCCAAATAATAGAAATGTAAGGATGATCTTACTGTTCACCCTGCAGTCAATATGCTCTATGTACTGTAACAATTAAGCCTCCTAATTACTATTTGTGTTCCTTGAGAACCTTGGAGTGATCAGATGTTTACAGAATTTTCAATGCCTACTCTTTCACAAGGGACTCAACAAAGTATGGATCCAAATCCGCCCACTTCACGTGAAATACACGATGAGCAGATTATGGAGACAAACACTACCACTTCATGCAACATATATGAGAAGCAGGTTATGGAGCCAAAACCTTCAATTTCACATGACATAAAAGGTGAATTAGAACACACGATAATAACTAAATATAGATGTAGGTATTAATAAAAACTATGGCAGCTCTTAGGAATATCATTGCTGTTTATCTAGAGCCTGACTATAAAAAATCAAAAAGGTGATGAAGAACAACTTCCTACAGACACCCCAGATGACATTACCAGTGAAGAGTAGGATATGTGAGAACCCCAATCAGCAGAGGTATTACAACACTCAGTGGACTCAGATTCATTAAACACACCGGGTCCAACTGATCTGCACCTTTGCCACTTTGCTGTGGAAAGAGATCTTGGAGATACTTGAAAGCTGCCGACCACTAGAGCCATGACAAATTGTTTGATGAGACCTAACTTGATGTGCAGTGGTGGCATCAGCACCTTCCAAGGGTCTACTAGCGGCTCCCACTTTATTTTGTTCTTCCCTATGGAGAACTTGGACCACTGTAGCCAGTCCCTTCTGTGATTGTTGCCACTGTTTTTTCATATATTGATTGTAGTAAGTTTACGTAAGCAGTGTCTACGCCTTGGTTGAGCAATGCATTAATTATTGCTTGCTGGAATACTGAGTCAAACACCTTTTCGTAGTCAATGAAAGCCATGCACAGAGGTATGGTATACTCATTGTGCCTTTCAATGACTTGCTGAACGACCTAGATGTGATCCATTATGCTGTAGCCACTTCTGAATCCTGCTTGCTCCTTTGGCTGTGCATCATTTAATGTTCTCAATATTCTTTTTGCTATTATCTTGGTGAAAACCGTGTAGATGACTGAAAGAAGGCTTATTGGGTGATCATTCTTTAAATCATCTTGGGCCTCTTTCTTGTGTATAAGAATCACTTCAGCATTTTTCCATGCATCGGGTAGTATTTCTTCTGAGGCATCTCGAGTATAGTTTTGCTAGTATCTTGTGTAAACTGTGACCAGCACCTTTCAGCATTTCTACTGTAACAACACAGTCATTTCCTGAAGCTTTGCCATTTTTCATTGATTTTATGGCACTTGATACTTTCTCCACTAGGATATCTGGTATTTCCTCTTTTGTGCGTGTTGTTACTTTTGAGTGATCTTGATCTTTGTATAGCTCTAAATAGAATTTTCCAATTATTTCTAACATTTCCTGTTTTGTTCTAAACAAGACTTAAAATATTAAAATGTAAAAACATAGCAGCCAAAAAATCAACATTCAACATAACCACAAGATAGGCTCCATCACACACCTGGGACCCCAGGCTGGAGCACAGAGCCAGGTCTGTGAAAGGCCAACAGTGTAATCCTTTCAGAGAAAGAGACTGAGCAGGTAGCCATTCAGACTGAAAAACATTTTTTTAAAAAACACTCATTGTCAGATTACTTGTCAAATGTAAAATCAAGTCAAAGGCCAGCATAAGTTAATTGTTTTCTTATTTAAATTGTAAATAAAACCTAATTAAAATATGCAGTTATTGTGTTAGTCGTATCAGCCAATAACATTTCCCTGTGCAGTCATTTTTTCTATAATTGCCATTCCTTTGAAGCTTGTTTCTTCATGAAGATCAATAATAATAAATAAGATCCCAGAAGGGAACCTTGCCTAATATTTTTGGTATTCTTTTAGACAAGGTGTCAGGTTCCGACTAATGAAACACTTCAAAGAACTTCCAGGCATTGTTTTCCTAAAAAGTCTTTTATTTAGGTCAGGGCTTTTCAACCTTTTTACCAATTGTACCACTTTTAGGATATGGCAATATTTGAGTACCACCTAGCAAGGTGTCAAAAACATGATGACCAAAAAAAAAACCTGTTCAAAGTTGCAATTGCACTGAAATGACTTATGACCATTCCAGCATGCCCAGGGTCATGTGATTTATATTTGGATGCTTGGCAACTGATTAATATTTATAATGGTCACAGTGTTCCAGGGTCATGTGATCCCCTTCTGCAACCTTTTGACAAGCAAAGTCAATGGCAGAGCTGCTGGTGGCCAAGTGCTAAGGCGGGACTTCCTTTCCTCCCTCCCTTCCCTGCCTCCCTTTTTCTCATTCCCATCTCCTTCTGAAGGAAGAATTTGAAACAACCCCCCCCCCCCATATTTTCCCTCTTCCATATATTGATCAAACAAGGAAAGGCCTCCAGAGACAGAAAAGACAAGCTGCTGAGTGAACTAGCTTAAAAAGGCACATTTCCCTTTAAGAATTAGCTACTAGCTAGAAAGGAAAGTAAGGAGCGCAGCCGGCACTTAAGGAAGAACAAAAAATGTAAGTACTGGCTGCAGNGTAAAGGAATGCTACAGGCAAAATCCATTCAGGAGAAAAATACTTCAAAATCCCTTGCAGCAAAACTTACAGCTAACAACAGCAGAGCAATAGAAGCTAACAGGAGACATCAGCCAAATAGAAATTGCCAAACACTCCTTAAGAACACAAAGCCCACATTGCACAAATCCCAGAACTTCAAAGTCACAAAAGCACATAATCCTTCCACTCTCCATCTCCCTCCCTCGTGCCTCACCTCCAGCCATTGCTGCCTTTTTTCATTCCTCTTGGAGGGTGACCCCTGCCACGCTGCATTTCTTGCCTGTTTGCTGCTGCCAGCACAGGTCGCTGCCACAGCAGTTGTAGATCGGCTCATGGCCAGCCTGCTTGATTCCTCAGCCTACTTGATTCCTCCTCCTCCTCCCAAGGCTGCTGCTTTTTTTCTCTCTCCTTCTCCTGCCCAAACTGCCTCCTTTTATAGCCTCTCCTGTCTCCACCCCCCTCCTCCTTTCTCATGGTGAGCCAGAAGTGAGCCTGGGGCCTTTGCAGCTCCAGAGGACTCTCTCACTGTAAGTCCTTGCCTGTGCTGGCTCTTTCCCTCCCCCACTACACTTGGCTAGGCAAGGCTGCGTACCACCTGCCACTCATTAATGTACCACAAGTGGTACGTGTACCACCGGTTGAAAAGCCCTGATTTAGTTTACAACATGTCGGCCCACCGAAGAGATGCTAAGAACTAAATTCTCTTCCTCTGAGCAATTATTTTCTCAGCATGTTCCCTCCCTAAATTTGTTGTCATATATCACATTATACAATTAGTGTGAAGGTCAAAGGTTTCCTTCCTCTTTCTTTCCCCCCACTCTCTTCTGCTCTGCATTAACCCTAAAAATGCCAGACAGTTCTGCATATTGTCAAAGCAAGAATATACAGTATTTGCAGCATTGACATCCGGCCCCCCTTACAAGAAGGACATATCCTGTAAAGTAAACAAAAGCATACGTTAAGGGTTATCTTTTGGTTTGTTGGGGTGTTTCATATGAAACCTTTTGACCAATCTGTCAGCTTTCACTTCACTGGATTTCACCCAGGTGGCTTCAGATAACGGGTATCCCTTCCATTGTATTAGGTACTGCAATCTCCCTTTAAAAATTCTAGAGTCAAGAATACGTTTTACTTCATAGTGGGTCTGTCCTGCAACTACGAGGGGCCCAGGTGCCTTCTTCGGAGGAGGTCTTAAAGTGGAGCCCCGATAAGGCTTCAACAAGCTACAATGGAAAACTGGGTGAATTTTCCCCAAAAGTCTAGGGAGTTTTAGTTCTACTGTGACCGGGTTGATGATCCTTAGATACCCCTTTCCGGGGTTCTTAAAACCAGGGTTAAAGAACGACCCGTTAAACTCCGCATCTATAAATCAACTGTTTATTTGGAAAAGGGGTTGAACCTTACAAGAAACCCCTCGGGAGAAAAATAGTCGGACGAAAAATATCCAAAGTTTTCAGAAAAAATTTCGTCAAAAACACAAAGAGGAAACTTCTTCCCACCCTCTCACCCATTGGTCAAGTGTCTGGGAAGCGGAGGGCAACTGGGGATATTCAGGTATTGGGCTGAACTCTTTTCCTGTGGCCACTCTGAAAGGCGTGTAGCCGGTGCTGCTGTGCACAGAATTATTGTATGCCACCTCCACAAAAGGAAGGAGATCAGTCCAGTTCGTCTGTTGGTAAGAAACGTAGCATCTAAGATATTGCTCCACCATTTCTCCAGCATGAGGGATGGATAATCCACATGATTGGGTTTCCTGAAGTCCCTTATACCCAATAAGACTAAGTCTGAGATAGCCACGCCTCTTGCCTGGTCGCACATGCCCAGTTCCGACTTAGTCTTACCCAGACAAGGCGTGTTGTTTCTTCTCTCCAGACTCAGGTTTTATTAAATTATTTTCCTATCGGTGGATTATCTCTCCCTTTTCCCTCAAATCCTCACTATTGGTTTGTTCATTCCCCCCATCCCTCAGATCCTTCCTTCTGTTGTTTCATTTGAGGTTTTTGTTTTCCCTTTTTCCCTTAGCTAAGGGATTGGAGGGGTTTTTTTTCGTTCAGTAGTTTCCCTGCCTTCCCCACTTTTCTTTTGTTGCGGCTTCCGGGGATTGGGGGTTGTGGAGTCTTTTCTCCGCTCGCCCCAGTTAATCGGCAGGTCTCCGCGGAGGCTTGGGGAGTGGGCAACTCAGCCAAAGGAGAGTTTTTTAGCTCTCTCGGGCTGCTGCCCGCACATTTTCTATTTTGGGGGAGCGCGGGACTGCTGCTGAAGCCCCAAGCTGCGCGGATCGCCCTAGCTTTTGGGGGGGGGAGTTCTTTCGCTTGTGTAGCTCTCTGGCTGCTGCCAGTACATTTATTTCGTGCGCGATCGTTTTGGGGGAGCGCGGGACTGCCGCCGAAGCCCCAAGCTGCGCAGATCGCCCTAGCCTTTCTAGACGAGTAAAAAACCCTAAAGTTCACTCGTGGGTGCAGTGGCCATTTTTTCTCTTTCGGTTTTAGCTGCTCCATCGCAGAGCCACGTGGCCGGTGTCCGCCATCTTAAATTGAGGCCTGCATTGCAGAGCAGGCATAGATAACAGTTCCATCTCCACGTGGCCGGCATCCGCCATTTTGTATGGTGGCCTGCATTGCAGGGCCGGCGTGGGACAGCAGCTCGATCACCACGTGTCTGGCGGCCACCATTTTGTTTTCATCTTTACTACAGGGCTTAGTTTTCTGAATCCTTTCAAACCAAAACATCCTGGTGATTTGGTGGCTGGTTTAGTTCCCCCTCCCCTGTCTCTGGGGAGGGCAGAACCAAGGCAATTAATATCCACTGCAGTTCCCAGCCACATCTATTTGACATTGCCTCTGGCAATTTTATATATTACTCCTTTATTAGAGTGATCACTTGTCTCTCACTGGGAGTAGGTCTTAATTATAATTTTCTGGGCCCTTCGATCCTAGCCTGTTTTTGTTTGACCCACCCTCAGACTTGTGCTGAAGGGTCTCAGGCCTAACTTTCTTGATTGGTCACCAGGTTAATATTTCAGCCTTCATCAGCCTGATCATCCCACCCTCAGTCTTGTGCTGAAGGGATAGAGGCTGTCACTCCTTGGCAGGGGGGCCACTTCGGTTCTGTCCAGCCTTTGCTACCTGGTTATCCCACCCTCAGACTTGCGCTGAAGGGATTCAGGTTTCTTGCAAGGAGTTCATACTGGTTTTCCAGTCCTCTGGTTCTCTTTACCTGATACAACCCATCTTCAGTCTTGTGCTGAGGGATTCTCAGGCCACAATATCCCTGATAAAGTAACAGGGGTATTTCACAGGTTGTCGTCCTGTCCATTCAACACTATTTTTTTGCTACCCTTTTCAGTCTTTAACTATAGATTCACGTGCAATGGCAGAAGATTCACAGCCCGATCTGGTTCTGGCACCAACCAGTCCTCCTGCTAAACGGAGGCGCAAATCATCAAAGACTGAGGTAGCTGACAAGCTCAAGGCCAGAGCAAAAGCTGTATCCAGTAAAGCTCCATCCAAAAGGGCTGAAAAAGAGGCTGCCAGGAGACATCAGGCCCTAGAGAGACAGATTTCCAGAGCTCAAAAGGCTGCATTGCCACAACAGGTACCGGTGGTTCCTGAACCCCCTGGGGTTTCTCCTTTCAGCCCCCAGGTCACCACTATTGCACAGGTACACAGACCATTGTCTCCGGACGGTGGCTCTCACTCTCTAATGGATAGTCCCATGATGTCCAATCCAAATCCGACATGGGGGGCTCCTCAGCCTACCCCTCCCCCTGCTCCTTCGGCCACATTCACGCCCACGGCCGCTGGTCTCCGTTCCGAGCAGCCACAGACGCTTGCTCCGGAACAATTGCAATCTATGCTCACGCAGGTTTTAGGATGTCTTTCATCTCTACAGAAATCTCAACACTCTACACCCTCCCAACGTAAATCCACCACACCGGATTACGTTTGTTCCATTCCTTCTGAACATTCCTCACAGAGCGGAGAATCTTATTCTGATATTGAGGAATCACGGGGAGCAGCCCTATCAGAGGATGAAGATGATCCTCAGGAGTCATCTCCTTTTGTAGGGCTCTTTGATCCCGCCCTGTTCAAAACTATTCTTACCAAAGCCACGGCTTCATCACAGATAGAGCCGGAACCTGAACCAGAACCCACCCCTTCCACCAGTCAAACTGCAAATCCTGTGTTCGCTGAGCGCACGATAACTCAAAAGCACATTCCCTGTCCCCCCATTTTTACCAATACGGTTAAAAAGCAGTGGACTAACCTGGGTCTTTCTCCGGCTCCTGGGTCCTCTGACAAGAAGTTGTTCAGCGTGGCTCCATCCCTGACCAACCTCTTGGAGGTTCCCTCTGTTGACACTTCCCTCACTCCTATCTTCTCCAACACCACTATTGCTGGGGATATGGCGGAGGCATTAAAACCAGAGGACAGAAAATCAGAGTACTCCCTCAGAAGGGCGCATCAGGCGTCAGGGTGGGCGATAAAGGCTTCCACGTCGGCCTCCTTTTTCTCTCGTTCCTCTGTCACTTGGCTCCAGGAGCTTCAGAATTTGATTCCACAGGATCAAGTTCGCGCCCATCAAACATTAGGAAAAGCGTTAGCGGCAATTGAGTACACAGCAGATGCTACGCTGCATGCCGCCCGTTTTTCAGCCAGAGCAATAGCAGCCAATATTTCGACCAGGCGCTTACTTTGGCTGAAGCAATGGAAGGCGGATTTAAAATCTAAGGGTCGTTTGTCCACCGCTCCTTACTCTGGTGGAAAACTATTTGGAGATGCCCTGGAGCCATACCTTGTAGAGAATAAAGACAAAAAGAAGGTACTGGCTCACCAAGGCAGGAGAGCAGATAGAAGGCCTACTCCCTTTTATCGCCGACAGGGATTCAGGGGCAATACCCAGGGATCCACCTGGTCTCAACCAGCACGTCCCTTTACCCCAAAATTGGACCGGCAGGCGGAACGTTTTGGAACCAAATCCAGGCAACAACAGTCTAAGCGGCCCTTTCGAGGTGCGGGGGGCCGTCCCTATCGGAGGAATAAGTGACTCCGTGGAAGGTCCCCCCATAGGAGGTCGCCTATCCCTGTTTTCTCGGAACTGGGAGGACACTACTACAGACGCCTGGGTTTTGTCCACAGTTATCCATGGACTGACCTTAGAGTTTTTCGCAAATCCGGCAAACCGCTTCATCTCTTGCCCAACACCTTCAAACCCGTCAAAACGGGCTCTCATGAAGGAGGCCATTACCCACCTTCTCACAATAAAGGCAATAGAACCGGTTCCTCCCGATCAATGGGGAAGAGGATTTTACTCAATCCTATTCATAGTTCCAAAGGCCTCGGGAGGATGGAGGGCCATTCTGGACCTAAAACGCTTAAACTCTTATCTAATATACAAAAAATTCAAAATGCAAACGCTCCAATCTATTCTGGCCAGCATAAGGAAGAACGACCTCCTCACGTCCATCGACCTCAAGGAGGCATATCTTCACATTCCAATTTTTCAATCACATCGCAGATTTCTCAGATTCTGTTACGGATCTTATCATTATCAATACAGGACACTTCCGTTTGGCCTTTCATCCGCCCCGAGGGTATTCACAAAGATTCTATCGGTCCTGGCAGCTCACCTCAGACTGGAGTCCATACGGATCCAGTGTTATCTGGACGACATCCTCATACAATCAGGGTCGGTCCAGGCGGCGCTGTCAGAGGTGGCCCGCACAATAGAGGTACTCCAGGATCATGGATTCTTGGTGAATTTCCCCCAAAGTCAACTGTTTCCATCCACACGGCTTCTTCATCTTGGAGCAGTAATAGATACGACCCAATGCATGGGTCTATCTTTCACCGGACCGCATAGCCAGTCTCAGGGCTCTTGTCCGACTGGTACAACGCACCAGGTCAGTCTCGCTCCTCACTCTTTCCCAGCTCTTAGGCAAGATGATCTCTTGCATCGCCATCGTACCCTGGTCCAGACTTCATTTGAGAGCCCTGCAATGGTTCCTCCTTCCTTTTCAGAGGAAGAAGTTAACATCCTCCAACATATTAGTGCGGTTGACCCCCCTAGTAGCACAGTCACTCCACTGGTGGCGTTCTCGAGCCATCAACAAGGGCTCGAAATTCAGGGAACAGTCAAGAATAGTGCTTACCATGGATGGCAGCCTTTTCGGCTGGGGGGCTCACCTCCAGTCTCAAATTGCCCAGGGGAGATGGTCAAAGGAGGATCTGGCACACAACATAAATTGGCTGGAGCTCCGGGCAATTCATCTGGCGTTGTGTCACTTCAAGCACAAGGTGAGAGGCCAACACATACTTGTCCTCACGGACAACATTGCGACAAAAGCTCATGTGAACTGTCAAGGGGGCACCCGATCAAGCTCTCTAATGACAGAGGCCAATCTGTTATCGATAAGGGCGGATCACATCTCAGGGGAGGTCAACCAACAGGCAGACACTCTCAGCAGAGCAACGGTGGATCATTCAGAATGGCGACTGGATCCAGACCTGTTTCTAGCCATATCTCGCAGGGTGGGACACCCAGTCCTAGACTTGTTCGCCTCGGAAAAGAATTCCCAACTTCCAAGGTTTTTCTCCCGTTTTCAGTCTCCAGGGGCGGAGGGAGTGGACGCTTTGCGCATCCCGTGGCCCCGTGGCCTTCTTTACGCTTTTCCTCCGCTTCCTATTCTTCCAGCGGTCATCCGCAAAATTCTGCGGGAGAGGGCTGAGGTCATTCTCATAGCCCCTCATTGGCCGAGGCGCCCTTGGTTTGCAGATCTCATGAGCCTATCTGTAGCCACCCCGTGGCGGATACCCCCAGACCTGATAGCACTCACTCAGGGGCCGCTTCGCCATCCCGATCCTCAATGGCTACAGTTAACAGTATGGCGACTGAGCGGAGACGTTTAATTATGGAGGATTATTCTCTGAGGGTCATTGATATCATCCAGGCTTCTAGACGTCCCTCAACGAATAGAGTTTATGACTCTACTTGGAGGAGTTTTACATCTTGGATGTCCAAGCATCATGTACAGTTCTCCTCTCTCACTGTACCTCAGGTTCTACAGTTTTTGCTGGATGGGATGGATAAAGGGCTGTCTCCTAGTACTCTCAGGAGACAGGTGGTGGCTTTAGCCACGGTTCTTTCCTGCGACGACGCTTCTTCTCTTGCTCACCATCCAATGATCCGTTCCTTTCTTAAGGGAGCAGTTAATATCAAGCCCCCAACGGTTCATCGGTATCCTTCCTGGGATTTGTCAAAGGTTTTACAGGCCCTTACCGGGTCACCCTTTGAACCTCTTCGCTCATGTGATCTCAATCTGTTATCCATGAAAGTGGCCTTTCTGGTGGCAGTGACCTCTGCCAGGCGCATTTCCGAATTGGCTGCTCTTTCGGTGAGGGAGGATCTTTGCTTGTTTCGCCCTGATTGTGTAATTTTACGTTTGGATCCCACATTTGTTCCTAAGGTGAATTCGTTGTTTCACCGGTCACAGGAAGTGGTGTTACCAAGTTTTTGTCCTCGTCCATCTAGTGACTTGGATCGCAAATGGCACACTTTAGATGTTCGCAGGGCACTTCGCATTTATAT
>NW_015387135.1:95600-102397 GCF_001527695.2 Protobothrops mucrosquamatus
GGGTAGTATCATCTCCTGCATCACGTGCCCCGTCTGTTAACCCTCCCTAGGGACAGGCGAGCTTTGGTATGTCCCAATCATGTGGATTATCCATCCCTCATGCTGGAGAAGGGGCGTTGGTCTTACCTGAACGCCTTTTCTCAGCATGATGATGGATAATCCACCCCCGCCCCTTTTTCTTTTCCTGGGTTCATGGGCACGGTGATAGGAGTCTGGAGACCAACACGCCTGACTTTGTCTGTTGCTTCGCCTCTGTCGGAACTGGGCATGTGCGACCAGGCAAGAGGCGTGGCTATCTCAGACTTAGTCTTATTGGGTATAAGGGACTTCAGGAAACCCAATCATGTGGATTATCCATCATCATGCTGAGAAAAGGCGTTCAGGTAAGACCAATGCACCTTTGTTAGCGGCTTCTGCGGCCCCATTGGTGGCCGGATGAAAAGCAGATGATAACCCTTGAGATGATCCAATTAATGTAAGGAAACTTCTCCAAAACTTCGCTGTGAACTACACCCCCCTGTCCGAAATTATTCGCTTAGGGGCGCCATGCAGCCGGTAGATATGTTTCAGGAACAATTTGGTCAGTTGTTGGGCAGATGGGAGTCCTTTGCAGGCGATGAAATGAGCCTGCTTTGAGAACAGGTCTATTACAGTCCAGATGATAGTATTTACACTACTTTCAGGTAGGTCTACTATAAAGTCCATAGCTATTTCTTCCCATGGTTGAGAAGGGTCTGCCACGGGTTGCAGTAACCCAGGGGTTTTCCCTGGGATTCTTTTCATTGTGGCACATACAGTACAACTTTTTACATAGTTTTCCACATCCTTTTTCAGCCCCGGCCACCAAAATTGCCGGCGGGTGAGGTGTAGGGTTTTCAAATATCCAAAGTGTCCAGCCTGTTTTACATCATGGCTGTGTTTGAGAGCATTAAGACGGAGGGCTCCTGGCAAATATAGTTTCCCCCCTTTGTAAGCCAAGCCATCCCTGCACGTTAGGGAGGTGTGATTATCTTTGAACCATTGGTCGGTGAGGAGCTCTCGTTTTATTTTCTTTACTCCAGGGTCATCAGGATTGGGGACCCTGCGAGGTGTAAGTTGAGCGGCAGTTTGTGGATTGGGGATAATTGCCTCGTTAACCTCTTCCCGTTCGCTTTTGTATTGGGGTAACCGGAATAGTGCATCAGCTAGGAAGTTCTTTCCTCCTGGTATGTACTTTAGAGTGAAGTTGAAGCGGTTAAAGTACTGTGCCCACCGTACTTGCTTTGGGGACAATTTGCGGGGAGTTTTCAGTGCTTCTAGATTTTTGTGATCTGTCCATACCTCAAATGGCACCTTGCTCCCCTCTAGATAGTGTCGCCAGTTTAATAGCGCCCATCTAATCGTGAAGGCCTCTTTCTCCCAGATTGCCCATCTCCGCTCGCTCTCAGTAAATTTCTTAGAGGTGTAGGCGCAGGGTTGCAGGATCCCACTTTTGTTCTTTTGCAGTAACACAGCCCCAACTGCCACATCGCTGGCGTCGGCTTGAATCACAAAGGGTTCCCCTGTGCAGGGGTGCTTTAGGACCGGTTCAGCAGCAAATAGTCTCTTTAAATTCTCAAAAGCTGTTTGACAGCCCATTGTCCATGCTAGTGGCTGGCCCGGTTGTGGCTTCCCTCCTCCTTTGCCTGTTTTGAGTAGTTCTGTAAGGGGTAGGGCAATCTCGGCAAAAGAGGGGATGAATTGACAATAAAAGTTGGCAAAACCCAGAAAGCTCTGGAGCTGTTTGTGAGTCTTTGGGGGCTGCCATTCAATTATAGCTTTCACCTTGGCTGGATCCATTTCAATACCCTCGTTGGAAATTCTGTAGCCAAGATAATCTAATTGGGTTTCGTGAAATTCACATTTCGACAATTTGGCATAAAGCTTGGCATTCAATAGTTTCTTTAACACTTCTCTCACCAGCTTTATGTGATCAGTCATATTCATGCTGTATATCAGGATGTCATCAAGATACACCAAAACCCCTTTGTATAAGTGATCATGTAGGACCTCATTAATCAACTGCATGAATACAGCTGGGGCCCCCTGTAGTCCAAATGGCATGACTTTAAACTGATAGCTCCCCATAGGACAGTTGAAGGCAGTTTTCCACTCGTCGCCCTCTTTTATTCTCACCCGGTAATATGCCTCTCTCAGGTCTAATTTAGTGAAGACACTCGCCTTAGCCAGATGGGTTAATAAATCCTTTAGGAGGGGGAGGGGGTATTTATTTTCCACACTCAAAGCGTTGAGACCCTTATAGTCTACGCAGAGATGAAGAGACCCATCTTTTTTCTCTTTGAACAACACAGGGGCTCCCACGGTAGATTTGGCTCGTTCGATAAACCCCCTCGCTAGGTTTTTGTTCACGTATCGCTGCATCTCCTCCATTTCGAGGGGGGACATGGCATACATTCTCGGTCGTGGGAGTTTGGCTCCTGGCACCAGTTCGATGGAGCAGTCATTGGGTCTGTGAGGGGGTAGGGCATCACATTCCTTTTCACTAAATGCCTCCGCCAGGTCCCAGTATTCGTTGGGGATGACTGGTTCGCCTGGAGGCGGTGAGGCGGCCATGTGCGCTCGCTCATTGAGTGGCCTAAGATGCCCTGCAATATTGGTTGAATCAATGGGGGAATTAGGTCCTATAGGTAGTCTCACAGTTCTCATTCCTTTCTCCCACCAGATAAATGGCTTCCATTTATCCAACCAGGCTAGCCCTAGGATCACAGTCTCAGTCATTTTTGGAGCCACTAGGAAGCGAATAAACTCCCAGTGCGCACCTATTTCTAGGCGTAAGGGCTCAGTTATTTGTGTGACAAGAGTCCCTCCCATCAGGGAGCCATCGGCTTGTTCAAACCTCACAGGTTTGGAAAGCTGTTTTGCCCGTATGCCCATCTTCATGGCGAACGGCAGACTAATAATGCAACGGGTGCATCCAGAATCAATCAGCACGTTTAAGTCTATTTGTGCCCCAGACTTAGGGATTATAAGTTTGGCGGCCAGTGAAAAAGGCGGGATTTGTCGACTCACCATTGGATCGTCCTCTCCTTCATCGTCGCTGTCAAAGGAGGGTAGAGCAGAGGTGGGTCCACCTGGAGTCTCGGCGTTCTCCTGTGTGGGGGTATAATCTGGGCGACAGGTTCCTGCGTGAGCCGGTTGGATTTTTCTCTCGTTAGCCGCTGAGCAGGTTTCTTTCTCATTGCTGGTTCTGATCTGCTCTGCCGTCGTGGGTAGGGGACTGGACAGGTGGCCGCTCGATGTCCTTCTTGTCCACACCGGAAACACTTGAAGGAAGGGCATGTAGGTGGCCTGGGTCTCTCAGCCATTGCAGTAGTTGAAGGCTTTCGTGGGGGTGATTGCTGTCCGGGTAGCTCTGGTTGCTGCTCGGATTCGTGTTGGGGAGGCTTCTTATAGCGGGCGAGCCGAACGTCTAGCTTCACTGCTTTCTGGTACCACTCCTGTAGCCGATCAGGTACTTCTCGATAGATGCAGGCCTGAGAGAGGTGATCGTCTAACCCCTCGACGAAGTATTGAATCAGGGATTGTTCGGGCCACCCCTCTATTCGGCCTGCTATCTTGCGGAACTCTCGCACGTACTCCAGGGCAGGCCTGCCAGCTTGTTTTATTTTGTGGATTTGTTCTGCTGCTTTGAGGCCTGTGGATGGGTCCTCAAATCTTTCTCTCAGTCCTAGGAGGAAAAGGTGGGGATTTCCCAGTTCGGGGGCTTGCTCACTATATAGATTGTTCAGCCATTCTGATGCTTCTCCCTCTAGGTTGGACGCAATGACATCGACCATGGCACCTGGTTCCGGGTAGAGATAGGCCCAGCGATTCAAGTGAGAATGCACTTGGTTCAGAAAAAAAATCATCTTCTCTGGGTCCCCATCGAAGGTTGCTCTGAAAGGTGGTGCCCATACAGGCTGTTGCGGCCCCCACTGGGGCTGTTGGTGCAACGGTTGCTGGGCTCCCCACTGCTCTTGTGGCCCCCCCAGTTGCTGTTGGCCCCATCCTGGCTGCAGATTTATGCCCAGGGGTTGCACGTTTGGGGGCTGTGGCCAACCTCCTTGCTGTGGCTGTTCTCCCACCAGCTGCTGATCTCCTGGCTTCTGTACCACCCCAAGGCATTGCAAAGCCTTTATTAGCTGTGGCAAGTTCAGAGGACATGGATCAGCCACCTGCTGGGGAATCCAATCTCCCCGTTGCTGCAGAGGACTCAGACTGGGATTCCCTCTCTCTTCAGGGCTGGAGTCCCTGGCAGGGACATCTGCAATGGAAGGGTTGTAGGCTTCTCTCTGTAGGAATTGATTTCTGGTTTTCACCTCTGGGTTTTGAAATCTTTCCAGTGACTCACCCAATTCTGCTTTTGAAGTCTTTGCTCTCAGCTGGGAAATCTGCCAGATTCCTCTCGCCCCCGGCTTGCCGGCTGTCGCTTTCCCCCCCCCCCCCGGGGAAACTGTTGCAGCCAGGGGGCTGGCCTCAGGCAATCTTTCTTTTTCCATAATGAGATCTTCCCCGAATCTTTACCAGCTCCTCTCAAGCCTAGAGGCAGTGGATGGAGTTCGGGATCCCAGGTCGTTTTAAAAGGAGTTGAGTTCTTAGCATGATGTCAGGTTCCGACTAATGAAACACTTCAAAGAACTTCCAGGCATTGTTTTCCTAAAAAGTCTTTTATTTAGGTTACAACATGTCGGCACACCGAAGGGATGCTAAGAACTAAATTCTCTTCCTCTGAGCAATTAACTTCTCAGCATGTTCCCTCCCTAAATTTGTTGTCATATATCACATTATCCAATTAGTGTGAAGGTCAAAGGTTTCCTTCCTCTTTCTTTCCCCCACTCTCTTCTGCTCTGCATTAACCCTAAAAATGCCAGACAGTTCTGCATATTGTCAAAGCAAGAATATACAGTATTTGCAGCGTTGACAAAAGGTACTTATAGGGAAATGCACATGTGCAGCCCCCAATTCATAGAAGACAAAGAGGGATTAAGATTCAGGCCCTTGGAACATATTCAGCTGCAGAATGTCTTGACTGGCCTCTATAGTCCCTCCAACAGTTGCCTCTGAACTGAAATTTGGTGAAAGGATTTTTTTTAATATAAGGGAGTAATATTAATTGTATATAATTAAATTTTGAATTCAATTTAAATCAGATTTCATTTTTGTTATTGCCACCTACTTTGTTCTGCTTCCTGTACCTCCCACTTTAGGGCGTTACTCCGCAAACCACATGCCATTCAAAAGCCAGTTGTGGCCCTTAACCTTCAAAAAGTTGAACGTAGCTCTGAAGGGTTCCCTGCTGCATGCCCCATAATCCTGGAAAAGGCCTCCGATGCCCGGATTGGGCCTCCAGAGGGCTGTGGATGTGCCCCCCGGCCTCAGATCCGGGCAGCAGTGACCTGGAAAAGGCCTCCGGTGCCTGAATCCAGCCTCCGGAGGCACGCGGAAGCATTCCCCAGCCTCAGATCTGGGCAGCAGCGGCCTGGAAAAGGCCTCCAGCGCCCGGATCGGGCCTCCAGAGGGCCACAGAAGCGTCCCCCGGCTTTGGTTCCATTCTCTGTTGCAGAGAACAGAGGCCTAAAATACCATGAGATCACGCGGGATCAGTAGCGGGAGATCTCGTGCCACTGATCTTGCGTGATCTTGTGTTACTTTAGGCCTCCATTCTCTGTGAATGTACCAAAGGCCTGGAGCAGCCAAGAAAGCAAAGGATCTCGATCTTCGCAGGGTATTGAAGGCCTAGCGCCTAGGGAGACCCGGGGCAGGGTTGGGGAGGGAGGGAATAACCAGGGTGAATGTTGCAGTACCACTGCGGTCGCTTGTAAGGGTGAACAACTGCCGTGGTGCAGCAATATTCGTAATTTTGGGATTTGCTCGTAAGCACTAGGGGGTGCTTATCACGTAACTTTGAACATTCCCTAAGGGAACACTCGCAACTTGGGGATTACCTGTATGCTACAATGCCCATGACATCAAGAGCTTACTTGATTCAACCTATGGAGCGCTGCACTCGCACATTAGGATGAAAGAAGAGCACCTCAGGAGTTTGGACTATGTAGTGCAGGGCTTTTCAACCGGTGGTATGCGTACCACTTGTGGTACATTAATGAGTGGCAGGTGGTACGCAGCCTTGCCTAGCCAAGTGTAGTGGGGGAGGGAAAGAGCCAGCACAGGCAAGGACTTATAGTGAGAGAGTCCTCTGGAGCTGCAAAGGCCCCAGGCTCACTTCTGGCTCACCATGAGAAAGGAGGAGGGGGGTGGAGACAGGAGAGGCTATAAAAGGAGGCAGTTTGGGCAGGAGAGGGAGAGAGAAAAAAAGCAGCAGCCTTGGGAGGAGGAGGAGGAGGAGGAGGAATCAAGTAGGCTGAGGAATCAAGCAGGCTGGCCATGAGCCGATTTACAACTGCTGTGGCAGCCACCTGTGCTGGCAGCAGCAAACAGGCAAGAAATGCAGCGGGGGAGGGGTCACCCTCCAAGAGGAATGAAAAAAGGCAGCAATGGCTGGAGGTGAGGCACGAGGGAGGGAGATGGAGAGTGGAAGGATTCTTATGTGCTTTTGTGACTTTGAAGTTCTGGGATTTGTGCACGAGGGAGGGAGATGGAGAGTGGAAGGATTCTTATGTGCTTTTGTGACTTTGAAGTTCTGGGATTTGTGCAATGTGGGCTTTGTGTTCTTAAGGAGTGTTTGGCAATTTCTATTTGGCTGATGTCTCCTGTTAGCTTCTATTGCTCTGCTGTTGTTAGCTGTAAGTTTTGCTGCAAGGGATTTTGAAGTATTTTTC
>NW_015387135.1:102601-104494 GCF_001527695.2 Protobothrops mucrosquamatus
GCAAGGGATTTTGAAGTATTTTTCTCCTGAATGGATTTTGCCTGTAGCATTCCTTTACTTATGAATGGAGCCATTTGGGGAGGCTGCCTTAGCCTGCAGCCAGTACTTACATTTTTTGTTCTTCCTTAAGTGCCGGCTGCGCTCCTTACTTTCCTTTCTAGCTAGTAGCTAATTCTTAAAGGGAAATGTGCCTTTTTAACAGAGTTTTGCAGTTAGTGCACGCAGATTTAATTGGCCCTATGGCGCCCTCTCTAGGAGGAGCTAGGTATGCACTAGTCATAGTGGATGATTATACTAGATACGGGTTTTGCTATCTGTTAAAAAGCAAGATAGAGGTATTTTTTTACATATATATAAGTTTTTTAATTTGTTTTTTCCATACATACAATAGTAATTTTTCAACCAACATGCTGTCTGAGTTTACATGCTAATACATATTTAATTCCTAATCCTTTC
Organism: Protobothrops mucrosquamatus; assembly: GCF_001527695.2. Classification (NCBI taxonomy): domain Eukaryota; kingdom Metazoa; phylum Chordata; class Lepidosauria; order Squamata; family Viperidae; genus Protobothrops; species Protobothrops mucrosquamatus. The sequence continues at coordinate 103,058 of NW_015387135.1, forward strand.
TTCTTTCCTCCAGCCAGTGGTAAAATAAATTTCAGGTCTGATAATAGTCAGTTTCTTCTTTTTCTTTCAGTCTCATAGTCAGTCCATCCATCTCTGCGCATTCTAGTATTTTTTTTAATTATTTCTTCATCTGATGGTATTCCTTCATTTTTCCAGTGTTGCGCAAATATAATTTTTGCCACTGTTGTGACATGCAAAGTCAAGTATAAGCTTTGTTTATTAGTCTTTTCTGGCATTATACCTAATAAAAAAAGTTCAGGTTTAAAATCAACATGTTCTCCTAACATCTGTTCTAGCCAAGTATGTATCTTTTTCCAATAATTCTTTACTTTATCACATGTCCACCAAACATGATAATACGTGCCTGACTTATGTTCACATTTCCAACATCTATCTGACATATTTTTAAACATTTTTGCTAATCTTGCTGGTAGCAAGTGCCATCTATAAAACATTTTGTATAAGTTTTCTTTATAGGAAGTTGACATTGTCAGTTTATAGTTTCTTTCCCATAAATTTTGCCATTTTTCTAATTCTATATTATAACCAAAATTTTTCGCCCATCTTATCATTGTTTCTTTGACTTGTTCACTTTCCATTTCTAAAGTTAATAAAAAATTATACATTTTCTTAATTAATTTTTCATCCAAAGTCAACAATGTCTTATCAAACACAGTTTGTTCCTTATAAAATTCATACATTTTAACATCTCTATCATATCTAGTTTGCATTTGTAAATGTGTCCACCATGTTAGGTTGATACCCTGATTTTCCATTTCTTGTTTAGATTTTAAGTTTCCTTCAGAGTTTAGAATACCTCTATATGTCCAGATTTTTTCAAAGTCCACTAAATTTGGGTGTACAAATGCTTTCATTGTTGACAACCACCCTGGAATTTTAAAATATATTTTACTTTTTATTTTTTCCCATGTTGTTAACAGTGCATTTCTTATATAATGATTTTGGAAATATTTATGAACTCTATTTTTCCCGTACCATAAGAAAGCGTGCCACCCCAACAGTAAATCATGCCCCTCCAGATATAACAACCTTTTGTTTTTAAGAATTATCCATTCTTTTACCCATGTTAATACAGATGCTTGATAATATTAGCTCCTGCAGAGAGGGCCCGCAACCTGGGCGTCCTCCTGGATGCTCGGCTGTCTTTAGACGATCATGTGACGGCCGTGGCCAGGGGGGCTTTTCGTCAGGCTCGCCTGATATGCCAGTTGCGCCCCTTTCTGGATCGGGACGCCCTACGCACGGTCACTCAAGCCCTCGTTTCCCGCCTGGACTATTGCAACGCTCTCTACATGGGGCTCCCCTTGAGGTGCACCTGGAGGCTCCAGCTAGTTCAGAATGCGGCCGCGCGGGGGATTTTGGGGGCCTCTAGATACTCCCATGTAACACCTCTCCTGCGCGAGCTGCACTGGCTGC